>NW_026600213.1:863156-938156 GCF_029448725.1 Salvelinus fontinalis | reverse complement strand
AGTGAAGGTGGAGGTGAATGTGATCAGGTGGGTCAGTGTGTCAGAGGAGGCTCTATAGAAGGACAGAGTGCCGGCTGGCCAGTCCAGATACACTCCTACTCTGTGGGAGCTGGAGGAGGGGACGTCTATGGTAGTGTGATTATTATTGTGACAGGCAGCGTAACTGTTGTCAGAGCAGAACAGACTCCAGGACTTGTCATTCCATCCAAGACAACAGTCATCAACCCTTCCTCTCCTGCTGATTCCTTTATATGTCACTCCTATATCAGCCCTTCTCCCACTCCACTCTACCTCCCAGTAACAGCGCCCAGTCAGACCCTCTCTACACAGCACCTGTCTCCAGTCCTCAAATCTCTCTGGGTGATCAGGATACGGCTGCTTCTCTCTCCTCCATGTCACCTTTCTGTTCTCCTCAGACAGAGAGAGGTGTCTGTTTACTGTGTTTGGGTCCAGTGTGAGATCACAGACATCTGATGGATGAAACCAGACACAATATTAGAAATCATCATCATTCACATTAGAATGTTAACTCACTTTTCACTAATTCATTTAATGTAGATGTTTCTAGGTATCAAAAGGAGAAGTTAAGGTAACTTGAGACTTGTTGAATGATCATATGTTATACTGTATGGTAATATAAAACACACTTATTCCCTTTAATTACACACACACACACGCACACACACACACACACACACACACACACACACACACACACACACACACACACACACACACACACACACACACACACACACACACACACACACACACACAGACACACAGAGAGACACACACACTGTCAAAGCAACTCTTTGTAAACGTTGGTGTCCCTGATTTCTGCTTCTGTAGAACTACAGCTGATATTTAATATGACCAAGTAAGTAATGATGGTGGTCTTTGACTTTGACTTAACTTGAATTAAGACTTATTCTTAGTCATATTCTTCACAGCAGTCAACACTTACATTTTCTAAGTCCATGTTTCATTGTGTTCTCTCCTCCATGTTCCACACTGTAGCGGTAAGCAGAAGAACAGACAGTCATTGAGGGATACACCTGAACTCACACACACACACACACACATGACACACACATACTGGACACACATACACACACACACACACACACACACACACACACACACACACACACACACACACACACACACACACACACACACACACACACACACACACACACACACACACACACACACAGGGCACTGGACACACACACTAAACACACAAACACAAACACACACACATACACACAACCCGGACCCACACACACAGTAACATACAACAAAGTCAAACATGTCTGATATGAACATTGACACGGTCAGCAAATAACTAAGAATAGTTGTCTGTGTGTGTGTGTCTCCAGTGTGTGTTTCCAGTGTGTGTGTGAAGAAGCGTGTGTAAGCAGAAGAACACATGAACTCACACACACACACACACACACACACACACACACACACACACACACACACACACACACACACACACACACACACACACACACACACACACAGATACTGGACACACACACATACTGGACACACACACATACTGGACACACACACACACACACACACACACTCACACACAGTGTTTGTGTCTAGTGTGTGTCCAGAGTGTGTGTTTCCTGTGTGTGTGACCAGTGTGTATGTGTGTCCAGTATGTGTTTGTCATGGGTGTGTGTGTGTGTGTGTGAGTCTAGTGTGTTTCACACTGGACACACACACACACACACACACACACACACACACACACACACACACACACACAGCATATAACTTTGTCCAAGTGGTGGTAAGAATGTTTGTCTTAACTAGCCTGATAAGTCAAACATGTCTGATATGAACATTGACATAAACCCTCTACATACTTGAGTTTCTTCAGTCTGCAGTGTGGATCCTCCAGTCCAGCAGAGAGCAGTCTGACTCCTGAGTCTCCTGGGTGATTGTAGCTCAGGTCCAGCTCTCTCAGGTGTGAGGGGTTTGACCTCAGAGCTGAGACCAGAGAAGCACAGCCTTCCTCTGTGACTAGACAGCCTGACAGCCTGCAAAGAGTCAAATCACATTAAAATCACATTGATATTATTTGGCTGTATATTTTTTCTGCATATTCAGATATATCAGTGTCCTGAAACCTGCCACATCTATTTGTAAATGAAAAATGAATGAAAACATATCTGTTCATAAATAAATGTATCATTATTAGAAATGACAAAATATCAAAGTATTGCTCTATGCTCCAGCATTTTAGATTTCAGATCAAATGTTTCATATGAGGTGACAGTATATAATGTCACCTTTTATTTTAGGATATTTTAATACAAATCTGTTTCTCCATTTAGAAATGAAAGCACTTTATGTATCTAGTCCCCCTATTTGAAGAAGTCATTAGTATTCTGACAAATTTACTCATAGTGTATTAAAGTTGAGTATTTGTATCAAAATAATCAAAAATGAAGCATTTATGAAATGATTGCATTTGCAGATTGTTTTGGTTGTGTTTTTCCCAATATTAAAATGGTGGATGGAGTCATTTTCTGTCTAAGTGATAACATGTTTCTAAATTAATTATGCAAAATGATGATGAAAAATCATGAATGAATCATAAATAATAATGAGTGAGAAAGTTACAGAGGATACAACAAAACATGCTAACCTCTCAACATTACCAATAACAGAGGCTACAACAAAACATGCTATCCTCTCACCATTGCCAATAACAGAGGCTACAACAAAACATGCTAACCTCTCACCATTACCAATAACAGAGACGACAACAAAACATGCTAACCTCTCACCATTACCAATAACAGAGACTACAACAAAACATGCTATCCTCTCACCATTGCCAATAACAGAGGCTACAACAAAACATGCTAACCTCTCACCATTACCAATAACAGAGACGACAACAAAACATGCTAACCTCTCACCATTACCAATAACAGAGACTACAACAAAACATGCTAACCTCTCACCATTACCAATAACAGAGGCTACAACAAAACATGCTAACCTCTCACCATTACCAATAACAGAGGCTACAACAAAACATGCTAACCTCTCACCATTACCAATAACAGAGGCTACAACAAAACATGCTAACCTCTCACCATTACCAATAACAGAGGCTACAACAAAACATGCTAACCTCTCTCCATTACTAATAACAGAGGATACAACAAAACATGCTAACCTCTCACCATTACCAATAACAGAGGCTACAACAAAACATACTAACCTCTCACCATTACCAATAACAGAGGCTACAACAAAACATGCTAACCTCTACCATTACCAATAACAGAGACTACAACAAAACATGCTAACCTCTCACCATTACCAATAACAGAGGTTACAACAAAACATGCTAACCTCTCACCATTACCAATAACAAAGGCTACAACAAAACATGCTAACCTCTCACCATTACCAATAACAGAGGCTACAACAAAACATACTAACCTCTCACCATTACCAATAACAGAGACTACAACAAAACATGCTAACCTCTCACCATTACCAATAACAGAGACTACAACAAAACATGCTAACCTCTCAACATTACCAATAACAGAGACTACAACAAAACATGCTAACCTCTCACCATTACCAATAACAGAGGCTACAACAAAACATGCTAACCTCTCAACATTACCAATAACAGAGGCTACAACAAAACATGCTAACCTCTCACCATTACCAATAACAGAGGCTACAACAAAACATGCTAACCTCTCAACATTACCAATAACAGAGACTACAACAAAACACGCTAACCTCTCACCATTACCAATAACAGAGATTACAACAAAACATGCTAACCTCTCACCATTACCAATAACAGAGGCTACAACAAAACATGCTAACCTCTCACCATTACCAATAACAGAGACGACAACAAAACATGCTAACCTCTCACCATTACCAATAACAGAGGCTACAACAAAACATGCTAACCTCTCACCATTACCAATAACAGAGGCTACAACAAAACATGCTAACCTCTCACCATTACCAATAACAGAGTCTACAACAAACCATACTAACCTCTCACCATTACCAATAACAGAGGCTACAACAAAACATGCTAACCTCTCACCATTACCAATAACAGAGGCTACAACAAAACATGCTAACCTCTCACCATTACCAATAACAGAGGCTACAACAAAACATGCTAACCTCTCACCATTACCAATAACAGAGGCTACAACAAAACATGCTAACCTCTCACCATTACCAATAACAGAGTCTACAACAAACCATACTAACCTCTCACCATTACCAATAACAGAGGCTACAACAAAACATGCTAACCTCTCACCATTACCAATAACAGAGGCTACAACAAAACATGCTAACCTCTCACCATTACCAATAACAGAGGGGGTATGATCTTTGTGCCTCTATAACTTTCTCATTCATCATTATTCACGATTCATTCCTGATTATTCATAATCATGGTAGCATCCACATGAATGTAGAAGTGTTCAGAAACATCTTCTATTCTTACTGACAATACAAGTGAAGTGACTCCAAAATGACAGGACATTATTCACCATTCAGTTTCTATTAGGAAAAACATCCAAAACACAACCAAGACAAACAGCAAATGAATTCAACAAGTTAGTAGAATCACAAGCTTGATGTAATCACTCCAAGCAAAGTGGAATATGGGACCAAATATGACATTTATGTGTAACGGTCCTGACCTGTTTTATGTTGTTTTTTGTATGTGTTTAGGTCAGGGCATGTGTTTTGGGTGGGCAGTCTATGTTATCTGTTTCTATGTTGGTTTTGGTTGCCTGGTATGGCTCTTAATTAGAGGCAGGTGTTTTGCGTTCTCCTCTAATTAAGAGTCATATTTAGGTAGGGTGTTCTCACTTTTTGTTTGTGGGTGATTGTCTCCTGTGTCGTCGAATGTATGTACCATACGGGACTGTTTGGCTGTTCGTTTATTTTGATGGCGTCTGTTTCCTGTCCGTGAGTTTACGTTTAGTTATGTAAGTTTATGTTCAGGTTTCGTCAACGTCGTTTTCTTGTTTTGTATATTGGAAAGTGTTTTGTTTCGTGTTGCCGTCGGTTTAAATAAAAGATGGCTTATTTCCCAAATGCTGCATTTTGGTCTGATGATCCTTCTCTCCTCTCCTCGTCCGAGGATGAGGAGAGAGACAGCCCTTACATTATGACTACTTTAATATAATATAAGTGAATTTGTCCAAGTAATTAAGACTCTTCAAATGGGAGAACTAGATACATAAAGTGGTTTCATTTATAAACGGTAAAATATATGTATGAATACCTTTAAATAAAAGGTGACATGCTGTACTGTTGCCTAAAATGAAAAATTCTATCTCAAATCCAAAATGCTGGAGCATAGCACCAAATGTAAAACTGTAAGCTTCACTGTCCAAACACATATGGTGTGGACTCTATGTGTCTGGTAAACACATGTGGATCTGGTGAACAGTTATCACTTGTTGACCAACTACAGGAATACTGACCTCAGAGTCTCCAGTTTATAGTGGGGATTCCCCAGTCCAGCAGAGAGCAGCTTCACTCCTGAATCCTTCAGGTCATTGTAGCTCAGGTCCAGCTCTCTCAGGTGTGAGGGGTTTGACTCCAGAGCTGAGACCAGAGAAGCACAGCCTTCCTCTGTGACTCCACAGCCTGACAGCCTGACAAAGAGATCATCATGACTTCACAAACACACTGTTGATTTAACACCAGTAGTGTAGAATGACAATGGCAGATGCATTTGGTTAATTCTCTCAAACAACATATAGATTCACCTTCCGTCTCCTAGAATTGTATGGTCATAATGTTATACTAATGTGAACATCAATGCTTTTATTCAATATGTTATTCAATATAATATTATAATACATATTTTTCTCTAAACTGAATATTTCTTCCTGATGATTAGTTCTTATATGTCATTTTTATTTACTCACAGAACAGCTCTGGAGGCTTTGACCACTGGCAGCAGCCTCAGAAGACCTTCCTTTGATCTGGAGTATTTCTTCAGGTCAAACACATCCAGCTCCTTTTCTGAAGTCAGCAACACAAAGACCAGAGCTGACCACTGTGCAGGTGACAGTTTGTCTTCTGAGAGACTTCCTGAGTTCAGGTAGCTTTGGATCTCCTCCACTAGAGAATGGTCATTCAGTTCATTCAGACAGTGGAACAGATTGATGCTCCTCTCTGGAGAGGGATTCTCCCTGATCTTCTCCTTGATGTACTTGACTGTTTCTTCATGGCTCTGTGAGCTGCTTCTTGTCTTTGTCAGTAGACCTCGTAAGTGCTTCTGATTGGACTCCAGTGACAGGCCCAGAAGGAAGCGAAGGAAAAGGTCCAGGTTTCCTGTCTCACTTTGTAAGGCTTTATCCACAGCACTCTTGTAGAAAGTAACTTCAGACTTGTCGTTTGTTTGCAGTTTGTCAATTAGATTCTCATTGTTGTTGATGAATGAGAGGAACACATATACAGCAGCCAGAAACTCCTGAATGCTCAGATGAACAAAGCAGTACACCTTGTCCTGGTACAGCACACATTCCTCTTTAAAGATCTGTGTGCACAATCCTGAGTACACTGAGGCTTCACTGACATCAATGCCAGCCTCTTTCAGGTCTTCTTCATAGAAAATCAGATTGCCATTCACAAGCTGTTGAAAAGCCAGTTTTCCCAGTGACAGAATGCTCTCTTTATTCCAGTGTGGACCTGTCTCTTCTTTCCCAAGATACTTTTCATTCTTCTGTTTGGTATGAAACACCACAAGGTGTGTGTACATCTCAGTCAGAGTCTTGGGCATCTCTTCTCTCTTATGTTTCAGCATGTGTTCAAGGACTGTTGCAGAAATCCAACAGAAGACTGGAATGTGGCACATGATGTGGAGGCTCCTTGATTTCTTTATGTGTGAGATGATTCTGCTGGCCAGGTTTTCATCATTGAATCTCTTCCTGAAGTACTCCTCCTTCTGTGGGTCATTGAACCCTCGTACCTCTGTCACCTGGTCAACACACCCTGAAGGGATCTTATTGGCTGCTGCAGGTCGGGTAGTTATCCAGAGGAGAGCAGAGGGAAGCAGATTTCCCTTGATGAGATTTGTCAGCAGACCATCCACTGAGGTTGACTCTGTGACGTCACAACAGATCTTGTTCTTCTGGAAGTCTAGGGGCAGTCGGCACTCATCCAGACCATCAAAGATGAACAGAACTTTGTACTTGTCGTAGATGGAGATTCCTGATTGTTTGGTTTCCATTGAGAAGTGATTGAGAAGTTCAATGAAAGTGTGTTTGTCCCCTTTCATCAAATTCAGCTCCCGAAAAGGGAATGAAAATACAAATTGGACATCCTGATTTGCTTTTCCATCAGCCCAGTCCAGAATGAACTTCTGCACAGAGACGGTTTTTCCAATGCCAGCGACTCCCTTTGTCATCACAGTTCTGATACGTTTGTATTGTCCAGTTAAGGGTTTGAAGATGTCGTTACATTTGATTGCAGTCTCTGGTCTTGCTTGTTTCCTGGTTGTTGTCTCAATCTGTCTCAGCTCATGTTCATTATTGACCTCTCCTGTTCCACCCTCTGTGATGTAGAGCTCTGTGTAGATCTTATTGAGAAGTGTTGGGTTTCCTTGTTTAGCGATCCCCTCAAATACACATTGAAACTTCTTCTTTAAATTAGATTTGAGTTCACGTTGGTAAATCACAGCAAGCTCATCTGAAACTAGAAATACCACAGAGGATATTAATATTACGTCTGTTTTAATGCCTACAGTATTGTAAGACGGTTATAACGTTTTACATTATAATCATTGATTCTCTTAACTGACTGTATAAATGTGTAAATGTTTTCATAATGCATTACAGACTGTTGTGACTGATTATATTATTATTGGTATTATTGATGGTATTATTAATGTTGTCTCTCTCTCTAAATGAATCACCACAACACATCCCTGCTGCTACTTGATGAGGTCACTAGGTGTTGTGTTAAGGCTAGAGGTCGACCGATTAATCGGAATGGCCGATTTAATTAGGGCCGATTTCAAGTTTTCATAACAATCGGATATCGGTATTTTTGGACACAGATTTTGTTTTATTTTTTTATTCTTTATTTAACTAGGCAAGTCAGTTAAGAACACATTCTTATTTTCAATGACGGCCTAGAAACGGTGGGTTAACTGCCTCGTTCAGGGGCAGAATGACAGAATTTCACCTTGTCAGCTCGGGGGATCCAATATTGCAACCTTCAGGTTAACTAGTCCAACGCAATAACGACCTGCCTCTCTCTCATTGCACTCCACAAGGAGACTGCCTGTTACGCGAATGCAGTAAGCCAAGGTAAGTTGCTAGCTAGCATTAAACTTATCTTATAAAAAACAATCAATCAATCATAACCACTAGTTAACTACACATGGTTGATGATATTACTAGATATTATCTAGCGTGTCCTGCTAGATAATATATATAATCTGACTGAGCATACAAGCATAAGTATCTGACTGAGTGATGGTAGGCAGAAGCATGAACATAAACATTCATTCAAACAGCACTTTCGTGCGTTTTGCCAGCAGCTCTTCGTTGTGCGTCAAGCATTGCGCTGTTTATGACTTCAAGCCTATCAACTCCCGAGATGAGGCTGGTGTAACCGAAGTGAAATGGCTAGCTATTTAGCGCTCGCTAATAG
Source organism: Salvelinus fontinalis (assembly GCF_029448725.1). NCBI lineage: Eukaryota > Metazoa > Chordata > Actinopteri > Salmoniformes > Salmonidae > Salvelinus > Salvelinus fontinalis. The sequence continues at coordinate 929,447 of NW_026600213.1, read as the reverse complement.
CGTTTCAAACGTCACTCGCTCTGAGACTTGGAGTAGTTGTTTCCCTTGCTCTGCATGGGTAACGCTGCTTCGAGGGTGGCTGTTGTCGTTGTGTTCCTGGTTCAAGCCCAGGGAGGAGCGAGGAGAGGGACAGCTATACTGTTACACTGGCAATACTAAAGTGCCTATAAGAACATCCAATAGTCAAAGGTTAATGAAATACAAATGGTATAGAGGAAAATAGTCCTATAATTCCTATAATAACTACAACCTAAAACTTCTTACCTGGGAATATTGAAGACTCATGTTAAAAGGAACCACCAGCTTTCATATGTTCTCATGTTCTGAGCAAGGAACTTAAAAGTTAGCTTTCTTACATGGCACATATTGCACTTTTACTTTCTTCTCCAACACTTTGTTTTTGCATTATTTCAACCAAATTGAACATGTTTCATTATTTATTTGAGGCTAAATTGATTTTATTGATGGATTATATTAAGTTAAAATAAGTGTTCATTCAGTATTGTTGTAATTGTCATTATTACATGAGTACATTGTAAAAAAAACTTGGCCGATTAATCGGTATCGGCTTTTTTGGTCGTCCAATAATCGGTATCGGTATCTGCATTGATAAATCATAATCGGTCGACCTCTAGTTAAGGCTGCTACAATATCATTGAGTTACACAGCTACTTTACCTGTACTTTAGCTCCAGCTTTTAAATGTTATAAAACAGCATTCAACATGAGGCAGACAGATCTTACATTTCTCCAGTGTGTCAGCAAGCTCCTTCTGGTTCATTTTCCTCAGGATGTGCAGTGTGATCTTCAGAGCCCCCTCTCTGGCACTGCTCTCCTGCTGCTCATCTTCAGCATCCACCACTTCCTTATCCTGCTTCTGACTCTCAAAGCCTTCTGGGAGTTCTGGACTAAGAATCCTCTTGAACATCTTCAGCTCGTTCTTCACAAATGTCATAATTTTCTCCTCAAGCATCTGGAATAAATTAAGTAAATAAGTTAAGCAAGAGACTAAATGCTTTCTCATTAACACATGAATGAATGATTGACAGATCAACTTTTACTTGAGGTAAACAAATATAAATGTACATAACAGGACCACATACACTGAATATGGAGTCGAGGTCTGTTTGATGACTCTGGGAAGACTGACCACTGAGAATCTCTGACTCTGATCTCTCCTGTTGGTTTCTGTGGACAAAACATGAGATTACATCTCCTCATCCAGGGAGTACACACACACACACACACACGCACACACACACACACACGCACGCACGCACGCACGCACGCACGCACGCACGCACACACACACACACACACACACTCACACACACACGGAGGGAATGTTGTGTTTGTTTAATATTGTTTTAGGACTATGAAAACGGACAAAAGGATTAGCCTATGGCTTATGAAAACAACTAAAGAAATGGGAACATGGGAGAGAAATGACTAGAGACAGTGTTGTTTAACTCACTGACCGTGACCCATGAGTTCTTCTTACCTTTGTTCAGTAGAAAAGTCTCCCTCTCTAAACTTTATAGGACGATCCATAGACCAGTCACTCTTCATGGACACACAGCTGGGTACAGGGGAGGCTGGTCTCTCCTGCTTGATTGGGCTTCAACACAACAGAGACAAACATTACATCTCTCATCTACTCTGAGCTCAGATGGGGAAACAGAAGAACAGTTTCATTGTTTCTAGAAATGATCAAATAAATGATTGTGTTTTCTCACTATCTAATCATGGCATGTTCAATAACAGACATGTATTTGATTATAATCTATCACAAACATTACATCTCTCATAGAAAGACTAAGTGAGTTGTGAATCGTTAGAAACGTTTTCCCTCCTGCTGTGTTCTGGTCGAATTGGACCGATTTACAAGTTCTCTTTCTGAAAAATGTTGTTCTTTTAATCTGATTGTCAAAACTGGGCATCTGAAAACACAAATCACATGTTGATGATTTTCATAACATATTTGGTGTTTTATTTAACTTTTGTACACCTGTGGTGTTCCCGGTCAAAAATGTCTGCTCATTAGAAATGAATGGGTGAGACTACAATTAGAGTATAACATTTAGTTCAGGCACATTCCCATTCATCAGATGGACACACTTCCTCTCCCAGACCCCCACATGCATGTGTGTTTGAACACACACACACACACACACACACACACACACACACACACACACACACACACACACACACACACACACACACACCTCACTCCCCTTCTTGGCTTCCATGTCAACCCCCACAGGATCCTTTCCCCAATAGAATCTTTCCCCCCAGGGGAACCATGGGAACCACACCTGTTGGCATTCTCACAAACAATCGCAACATTGTTTCAATAATATTGTAACGACCCTGGGTTTATAAGCTAGAAATCGACCCTGCCGCTCGAGCATGCTTTTGCGGCACAGTCGATAGCGCGCTGGACCTCGGGCTAGGAGGTCGAGGGTTCGAGACCTGCTCCCTGCTGTTTCATTACATTGGTGTCAGAAGTGATCGGACCTTGCATCCACGACAGTGCGTGTGCTTGGCTGGTGAGCGCGTTCCTGTAAGACGTAAAGTCGCAAGCTAGCGCGAGGACGCGCTCTTTGAAAGGAGGGAGTAGTGTAACGACCCTGGGTTTATAAACGCGGAAATCGACTCTGCCGCTCGAGCATGCTTTTGCGGCACAGTCGATAGCGCGCCGGACCTCGGGCTAGGAGGTCGCGGGTTCGAGACCTGCTCCCTGCTGTTTCATTACAATATATAGAACTTTTCTCACATCTCTGATATATAAAGCTTTTTTGAGGCCTTGGTCACAATTCATTCCGTGGCAGCACTGTAGCGGGGTGCGTAATTGGCGCCAGAGAAGTCAGGTGCAGGAGAGCAGAACTGGGTAACAACCGGAGATTTATTAAGGAAAACCAAAGGCATCCAGAACCACAAATAAATAGGCACAAAAATAACCTGTCGTGCGCTCACGGGGAACGTGCACAAGCACTACAATAAACAATCCCACACAAAGACATGGGGGGAACAGAGGGTTAAATACACAACAAGTAAATGAGGGAATTGAAACCAGGTGTGAGGAAAAACAAGACAAAACAAATGGAAAATGAAAAGTGGATTGATGATGGCTAGAAGACCGGCGACGCCGACTGCCGAGTGCTGCCCGAACAAGGAGAGGACCCGACTTCGGAGGAAGTCGTGACAAGCACAATGACCAAACAATATACTGTATGTGAGGCTCTTGATCATATCTTTGATCATGACACTGGTGTGGGGGAGAGAATCCTTGTTAACCTTTGACACAAAGTAGTCTGTGATAAATAGCACAATATGTTTCATCTGAGTATTTGTTGTATTCTAAATAATCCATACATTATGCTTTTTTTACTCAAAAACAAGTTGTATGAGTTCAGCACAATGAGGCCTACAGGCCATAACAAGCTAATAGAAGTTCAAAACTTGTAATGTTCACAACAACTTAAGTTGATAAAAAGATCTTACACAGCATTAGGTGATAATGTATGTATTATTATAGGCTACAGTCCTATTTCAATCATACTGAAATATAACCAGTAGGCTACAGTCCTATTTCAATCATACTGAAATATAACCAGTAGGCTACAGTCCTATTTCAATCATACTGAAATATAACCAGTAGGCTACAGTCCTATTTCAATCATACTGAAATATAACCAGTAGGCTACAGTCCTATTTCAATCATACTGAAATACGTTCAGTTGAGTTCTATTCTGCTACTTGTAGGCTACTGTCTGTAATTTGTCTCAATATATTTCATGATGTGTTTCCTAACATGAACACAACGATGTTCAAAATCTGGGATTTAGTGCATTTTTATTGGGTAAGCATTAGAATAAGCCGCCTCAATGTTTGCAGCCATAGGTGCTAATAAAAGCTGATCTGTGGTCAGTATTGTGACATAATTATAATGTCAAGGAAAGATTTGAATGTAGAAAACTGATCTGAGAGCAGCGCTCCCTTTCTTTCCATCCTATCAGTATTGATACATGATCCACCAGACGTGATACCTTGTAGTGCTGCTGGTCCAGTTTCTACTGGTCTGACTGAGGATATGGATCTCTGCCCTGTTCACCAGACGTGCCACATTGCCCTTGTACCTTGTAAATAAAAGAAAGGAATAAATAGTAACACATTAAAATAACAATAATGAGGCTATAAGGAGAACCAGTACTGAGTCAATGTGCAGGGGTACCAGGTAGTTGAGGTAATAATGAGGCTATAAGGAGTACCAGTACTGAGTCAATGTGCTGGGTACCAGGTAGTTGAGGTAATAATGAGGCTATAAGGAGTACCAGTACTGAGTCAATGTGCAGGGGTACCAGGTAGTTGAGGTAATAATGAGGCTATAAGGAGTACCAGTACTGAGTCAATGTGCAGGGTACCAGGTAGTTGAGGTAATAATGAGACTATAAGGAGTACCAGTACTGAGTCAATGTGCAGGGGTACCAGGTAGTTGAGGTAATAATGAGACTATAAGGAGTACCAGTACTGAGTCAATGTGCAGGGTACCAGGTAGTTGAGGTAATAATGAGACTATAAGGAGTACCAGTACTGAGTCAATGTGCAGGGTACCAGGTAGTTGAGGTAATAATGAGACTATAAGGAGTACCAGTACTGAGTCAATGTGCAGGGGTACCAGGTAGTTGAGGTAATAATGAGACTATAAGGAGTACCAGTACTGAGTCAATGTGCAGGGGTACCAGGTAGTTGAGGTAATAATGAGACTATAAGGAGTACCAGTACTGAGTCAATGTGCAGGGGTACCAGGTAGTTGAGGTAATAATGAGGCTATAAGGAGTACCAGTACTGAGTCAATGTGCAGGGTACCAGGTAGTTGAGGTAATAATGAGACTATAATGAGTACCAGTACTGAGTCAATGTGCAGGGGTACCAGGTAGTTGAGGTAATAATGAGACTATAAGGAGTACCAGTACTGAGTCAATGTGCAGGGTACCAGGTAGTTGAGGTAAGAATGAGACTATAAGGAGTACCAGTACTGAGTCAATGTGCAGGGGTACCAGGTAGTTGAGGTAATAATGAGACTATAAGGAGAACCAGTACTGAGTCAATGTGCAGGGGTACCAGGTAGCTGAGGTAATAATGAGACTATAAGGAGAACCAGTACTGAGTCAATGTGCAGGGTACCAGGTAGTTGAGGTAATAATGAGACTATAAGGAGTACCAGTACTGAGTCACTGTGCAGGGGTACCAGGTAGTTGATGTAATAATGAGACTATAAGGAGTACCAGTACTGAGTCAATGTGCAGGGGTACCAGGTAGTTGAGGTAATAATGAGACTATAAGGAGTACCAGTACTGAGTCAATGTGCAGGGGTACCAGGTAGTTGAGGTAATAATGAGACTATAAGGAGTACCAGTACTGAGTCAATGTGCAGGGGTACCAGGTAGTTGAGGTAACAATGAAGCTATAAGGAGTACCAGTAATGAGTCAATGTGCAGGGGTACCAGGTAGTTGGGGTAATAATGAGGCTATAAGGAGTACCAGTACTGAGTCAATGTGCAGGGGTACCAGGTAGTTGAGGTAATAATGAGGCTATAAGGAGTACCAGTACTGAGTCAATGTGCAAGGTACCAGGTAGTTGAAGTAATAATGAGACTATAAGGAGTACCAGTACTGAGTCAATGTGCAGGGGTACCAGGTAGTTGAGGTAATAATGAGACTATAAGGAGTACCAGTACTGAGTCAATGTGCAGGGGTACCAGGTAGTTGAGGTAACAATGAAGCTATAAGGAGTACCAGTAATGAGTCAATGTGCAGGGGTACCAGGTAGTTGGGGTAATAATGAGGCTATAAGGAGTACCAGTACTGAGTCAATGTGCAGGGGTACCAGGTAGTTGAGGTAATAATGAGGCTATAAGGAGTATCAGTACTGAGTCAATGTGCAGGGGTACCAGGTAGTTGAGGTAATAATGAAGCTATAAGGAGTACCAGTACTGAGTCAATGTGCAGGGGTACCAGGTAGTTGAGGTAATAATGAGACTATAAGGAGTACCAGTACTGAGACAATGTGCAGGGGTACCAGGTAGTTGAGGTAATAATGAGACTATAAGGAGTACCAGTACTGAGTCAATGTGCAGGGGTACCAGGTAGTTGAGGTAATAATAAGGCTATAAGGAGTACCAGTACTGAGTCAATGTGCAGGGGTACCAGGTAGTTGAGGTAATAATGAGACTATAAGGAGAACCAGTACTGAGTCAATGTGCAGGGTACCATGTAGTTGAGGTAATAATGAGACTATAAGGAGTACCAGTACTGAGTCAATGTGCAGGGGTACCAGGTAGTTGAGGTAATGATTAGACTGACTATAAGGAGTACCAGTACTGAATCAATGTGCAGGGGTACCAGGTAGTTGAGGTAATGATTAGACTGACTATAAGGAGTACCAGTACTGAATCAATGTGCAGGGGTACCAGGTAGTTGAGGTAATAATGAGACTATAAGGAGTACCAGTACTGAGTCAATGTGCAGGGTACCAGGTAGTTGAGGTAATAATGAGACTGACTATAAGGAGTACCAGTACTGAGTCAATGTGCAGGGGTACCAGGTAGTTGAGGTAATAATGAGACTAAAGGAGTACCAGTACTGAGTCAATGTGCAGGGGTACCAGGTAGTTGAGGTAATAATGAGGCTAAAGGAGTACCAGTACTGAGTCAATGTGCAGGGGTACCAGGTAGTTGAGGTAATAATGAGACTATAAGGAGTACCAGTACTGAGTCAATGTGCAGGGGTACCAGGTAGTTGAGGTAATAATTAGACTATAAGGAGTACCAGTACTGAGTCAATGTGCAGGGGTACCAGGTAGTTGAGGTAATGATGAGACTATAAGGAGTACCAGTACTGAGTCACTGTGCAGGGGTACCAGGTAGTTGATGTAATAAGGAGGCTATAAGGAGTACCAGTACTGAGTCAATGTGCAGGGGTACCAGGTAGTTGATGTAATAAGGAGGCTATAAGGAGTACCAGTACTGAGTCAATGTGCAGGGGTACCAGGTAGTTGAGGTAATAATGAGACTATAAGGAGTACCAGTACTGAGTCAATGTGCAGGGTACCAGGTAGTTGAGGTAATGATGAGACTATAAGGAGTACCAGTACTGAGTCAATGTGCAGGGGTACCAGGTAGTTGAGGTAATAATGAGACTATAAGGAGTACCAGTACTGAGTCAATGTGCAGGGGTACCAGGTAGTTGAGGTAATAATGAGACTATAAGGAGTACCAGTACTGAGTCAATGTGCAGGGGTACCAGGTAGTTGAGGTAATGATGAGACTATAAGGAGTACCAGTACTGAGTCACTGTGCAGGGGTACCAGGTAGTTGAGGTAATAATGAGACTATAAGGAGTACCAGTACTGAGTCAATGTGCAGGGGTACCAGGTAGTTGAGGTAATAATGAGACTATAAGGAGTACCAGTACTGAGTCAATGTGCAGGGTACCAGGTAGTTGAGGTAATAATGAGACTATAAGGAGTACCAGTACTGAGTCAATGTGCAGGGGTACCAGGTAGTTGAGGTAATGATGAGACTATAAGGAGTACCAGTACTGAGTCAATGTGCAGGGGTACCAGGTAGTTGAGGTAATAATGAGACTATAAGGAGTACCAGTACTGAGTCAATGTGCAGGGGTACCAGGTAGTTGAGGTAATAATGAGACTATAAGGAGTACCAGTACTGAGTCAATGTGCAGGGTACCAGGTAGTTGAGGTAATAATGAGGCTATAAGAAGTACCAGTACTGAGTCAATGTGCAGGGTACCAGGTAGTTGAGGTAATAATGAGGCTATAAGAAGTACCAGTACTGAGTCAATGTGCAGGGTACCAGGTAGTTGAGGTAATAATGAGACTATAAGGAGTACCAGTACTGAGTCAATGTGCAGGGGTACCAGGTAGTTGAGGTAGTTGAGGTAATATGTACATGTAGGTAGGGGTAAAAGTGACTAGGCAATCAGGATAGAGATTACATCTCCTCATCCAGGGAGTACACACACACACACACACACACACACACACACACACACACACACACACACACACACACACACACACACACACACACACACACACACACACACACACACACACACACACACACACACACACACACACGGAGGGAATGTTGTGTTTGTTTAATAATGTTTAATGACAATGAAAATGGACAAAATAATTAGCTTATGGATTATGAAAACAACAAAAAGAAATGGGAAAATGGGAGAGGAGAAATGACTAGAGACAGTGTTGTTTAACTCACTGACCATGACCCATGAGTTCTTCTTACCTTTGTTCAGTAGAAAAGTATCCCTCTCTAAACACTTCAGGTAGATTCATAGACGTGTCACTCTTCATGGACACACAGCTGGGAACAGGGGAGGCTGGTCTCTCCTGCTTGATTGGACTTCAACACAACAGAGACAAACATTACATCTCTCATCTACTAAATGTATGGTGTTTCTGGTTTTTGTCAGTTTCAATTGTTTGTTATGCTATAAATGGTTATTTAATGGTTGTAAGTGGTAAAATGAACTAAAAATGAGTAATTACTACTTTACTAAGGAATTACATATTATTCAGTGGTACTGTATTTGCTGAATAATTCCAATAGATGGCAGCATAAGACCACGCTAGATATTTCAGTAGATTAGTTGAGTTTTCTCCCTGGATACACCACCACTCCCCCTCACAGGAAAAGTTCCCTCTACTCTAGTACATTCATTGTCAAATTCATCAACCAGCATCGACCCGCTCTGCCTTCTCGCACAAGCAGACAACTCAGCCACCGCCAAAAAGCTTGTGTCGTCACTCTGCCTTCTCGCACAAGCAGTCAACTCAGCCACTGCCATAAAGCTTGTGTCGTCACTCTGCCTTCTCGCCCAAATGAGGGTCATGTTGAGGTAAATTCGCTCACCGTTGCATGATGTCATTTATTGTCGGGCTGGAAGATGCACTGTCATCTTTTCTATCCCGAGGCTGTTTAGTCCCAATATGAGATATTAATCAAATATGTTAAAATGCATGTATACTAAGGTTGAGGTTAGAGCATCTGACTAGTGATTATTTGGCTGTATATTTTTTATAAATATTTAACAATTAAAAGTTATTAGTTCATATACAGCCATTGGTGAGGCAGCTGAGAAATAAAGTGTATTTTTCTTGTTATTTCCTTAGATCTCAAACCTGCCCCATCTTTCCCATGCCAATTTCTGGACTTTCACATAGAGGTTACTAGGTCACACAGTTCAAACCACATTTGAAAAATAAAACACGTGGCTTGTTGATCAAGTGTTCTGCCTTGAAATAATAAATACTACTAGCGTTTCAATCAGTTACGTCACTTGCTCTGAAACCTAGAAGTAGTGTTGCCCCTTGCTCTGTACTAAAGTTATACTGTTACAGTAACAACTGCGTCAGATCTACAAATCAATGAGCTAGACCTGTCCATTTGGTTCGCAACTCAGTGAACCTGCGCAGCGTTCACTCAATTCGATGTCAACGAATGAAGGTTCCAGTGCAAATCAAATTACCCAGCAGCCATTTAGATACAACAAATCGTCACAACAATGAAATCATTCTCGGCCACATCTTGACAACCAGGACAGAGACATGCGTTTTGTTTAAGTTGAACACTTATTTCTGAAAACCAATATGGGCTCCCAAGTGGTGCAGCGGTCTAAGACATCTCAGTATAATAAGTTACCTGAGGTCAGAGTTCACGGTTCATGCCGACAGGTCTAATTGATAACAATAACGAAGGTGCCATTGTGATGCAGAACAATGAGCTGGTAATAGAACGTTCAGAAGGTGAGTTGGTGCCACGGTGCTCAATAGAACTAATAGGAGCTGGAAGGGAGAAACATGACCTAAAATAAGGTCTGTTTTTTCACTATTACTTCATAACTAGAGACATAATATAAGATAAGGTAATGTTATGAAACTGGGCTCCATGGCGGATGCAATGAACTAGTTATCAGAAAAAAACATTGTTGAAAACGTCATGTGTCCAGCCTACTGAGGCGCCACAAAAATAATATTCAAAAGTTCGGTCCTTGGACACAGAGGGTTTAAACACTAAAGTTAACGTGAATCGAGTGAAGAGAGGAGAACCGGACAGAGGTAGCCAGCATCCGTCAACGAGAGAGAGAGAAGCCCTCCACGGGATGTAACAGGTGGAAGAAACATCCGGGTATCTCCATTGGTCCCCATAAACGCAGGCAGCCGGTGATGTAGTGATAAAGCACTAAATAAACTCCAGTTAAATAATAACCCCCCTTGGGTTGTGCCGTGGCGGAGATATTTGTGGGCTATACTCGGCCTTGTCTCAAGATGGTAAGTTGGTGGTTGATGATATCCCTCTAGTGGTGTGGGGGCTGTGCTTTGGAAAAGTGTGTGGGGTTATATCCTGCCTGTTTGGCCTTGTCCGGGTGTATCGTCGGATGGGGCCACAGTGCCTCCCGACCCCTCCTGTCTCATCCTCCAGTATTTCTGCAGAAGTAGTTTATGTGTCGGGGGTTAGGGTCAGTCTGTTATATCTGGAGTATTTCTCCTATCTTATCCGGTGTCCGGTGTGAATTTAAGTATACTCTCTCTAATTCTCTCTCTCTTTCTCTCTCTCTTTCATTCTTTCTTTCTATCTCTCTCTCAGAGGACCTGAGCCCTTGGACCATGCCTCAGGACTACCTGGCCTGATGACTACCTGCTGTCCCCAATCCACCTGGCCGTGCTGCTGCTCCAGTTTCAACTGTTCTGCCTGCGGCTATGGAACCCTGACCTGTTCACCGGATGTGCTACCTGTGTGTTTGGATATAATGAAGAGATGTCTCCCTGACCACCAGTGTGTTGGATATAATGAAGAGATGTCTCCCTGACCACCAGTGTGGATATAATGAAGAGATGTCTCCCTGACCACCAGTGTGTTGGATATAATGAAGAGATGTCTCCCTGACCACCAGTGTGTTGGATATAATGAAGAGATGTCTCCCTGACCACCAGTGTGGATATAATGAAGAGATGTCTCCCTGACCACCAGTGTGTTTGGATATAATGAAGAGATGTCTCCCTGACCACCAGTGTGTTTGGATATAATGAAGAGATGTCTCCCTGACCACCAGTGTGTTTGGATATAATGAAGAGATGTCTCCCTGACCACCAGTGTGTTTGGATATAATGAAGAGATGTCTCCCTGACCACCAGTGTGTTTGGATATAATGAAGAGATGTCTCCCTGACCACCAGTGTGGATATAATGAAGAGATGTCTCCCTGACCACCAGTGTGGATATAATGAAGAGATGTCTCCCTGACCACCAGTGTGGATATAATGAAGAGATGTCTCCCTGACCACCAGTGTGTTTGGATATAATGAAGAGATGTCTCCCTGACCACCAGTGTGGATATAATGAAGAGATGTCTCCCTGACCACCAGTGTGGATATAATGAAGAGATGCCTCCTTGACCACCAGTGTGTTTGGATATAATGAAGAGATGCCTCCCTGACCACCAGTGTGTTTGGATATAATGAAGAGATGTCTCCCTGACCACCAGTGTGGATATAATGAAGAGATGTCTCCCTGACCACCAGTGTGTTTGGATATAATGAAGAGATGTCTCCCTGACCACCAGTGTGTTTGGATATAATGAAGAGATGCCTCCCTGACCACCAGTGTGGATATAATGAAGAGATGTCTCCCTGACCACCAGTGTGTTTGGATATAATGAAGAGATGTCTCCCTGACCACCAGTGTGTTTGGATATAATGAAGAGATGTCTCCCTGACCACCAGTGTGTTTGGATATAATGAAGAGATGTCTCCCTGACCACCAGTGTGGATATAATGAAGAGATGTCTCCCTGACCACCAGTGTGGATATAATGAAGAGATGTCTCCCTGACCACCAGAGTGTTGGATATAATGAAGAGATGCCTCCCTGACCACCAGTGTGGATATAATGAAGAGATGTCTCCCTGACCACCAGTGTGTTTGGATATAATGAAGAGATGTCTCCCTGACCACCAGTGTGTTGGATATAATGAAGAGATGTCTCCCTGACCACCAGTGTGTTGGATATAATGAAGAGATGTCTCCCTGACCACCAGTGTGTTGGATATAATGAAGAGATGTCTCCCTGACCACCAGTGTGGATATAATGAAGAGATGTCTCCCTGACCACCAGTGTGTTTGGATATAATGAAGAGATGTCTCCCTGAACACCAGTGTGTGTGGATATAATGAAGAGATGTCTCCCTGACCACCAGTGTGGATATAATGAAGAAATGTCTCCCTGACCACCAGTGTGGATATAATGAAGAGATGTCTCCCTGACCACCAGTGTGGATATAATGAAGAGATGTCTCCCTGACCACCAGTGTGGATATAATGAAGAGATGTCTCCCTGACCACCAGTGTGTTTGGATATAATGAAGAGATGTCTCCCTGACCACCAGTGTGTTGGATATAATGAAGAGATGTCTCCCTGACCACCAGTGTGTTGGATATAATGAAGAGATGTCTCCCTGGTCACCAGTGTGGATATAATGAAGAGATGTCTCCCTGACCACCAGTGTGTTTGATATAATGAAGAGATGTCTCCCTGACCACCAGTGTGTTTGGATATAATGAAGAGATGCCTCCCTGACCACCAGTGTGGATATAATGAAGAGATGTCTCCCTGACCACCAGTGTGTTGGATATAATGAAGAGATGTCTCCCTGACCACCAGTGTGGATATAATGAAGAGATGTCTCCCTGACCACCAGTGTGTTGGATATAATGAAGAGATGTCTCCCTGACCACCAGTGTGTTTGGATATAATGAAGAGATGCCTCCCTGAACACCAGTGTGGATATAATGAAGAGATGTCTCCCTGACCACCAGTGTGGATATAATGAAGAGATGTCTCCCTGACCACCAGTGTGTTTGATATAATGAAGAGATGTCTCCCTGACCACCAGTGTGGATGTAATGAAGAGATGTCTCCCTGACCACCAGTGTGTGTGGATATAATGAAGAGATGTCTCCCTGACCACCAGTGTGTTTGGATATAATGAAGAGATGTCTCCCTGAACACCAGTGTGTTGGATATAATGAAGAGATGCCTCCCTGACCACCAGTGTGTTGGATATAATGAAGAGATGTCTCCCTGACCACCAGTGTGTTTGGATATAATGAAGAGATGTCTCCCTGACCACCAGTGTGGATATAATGAAGAGATGTCTCCCTGACCACCAGTGTGTTTAGATATAATGAAGAGATGTCTCCCTGACCACCAGTGTGGATATAATGAAGAGATGTCTCCCTGACCACCAGTGTGGATATAATGAAGAGATGTCTCCCTGACCACCAGTGTGTTTGGATATAATGAAGAGATGTCTCCCTGACCACCAGTGTGGATATAATGAAGACATGTCTCCCTGACCACCAGTGTGGATATAATGAAGAGATGTCTCCCTGACCACCAGTGTGTTTGGATATAATGAAGAGATGTCTCCCTGACCAGCAGTGTGTTTGGATATAATGAAGAGATGTCTCCCTGACCACCAGTGTGTTTGGATATAATGAAGAGATGTCTCCCTGACCACCAGTGTGTTTGGATATAATGAAGAGATGCCTCCCTGACCACCAGTGTGTTTGGATATAATGAAGAGATGTCTCCCTGACCACCAGTGTGTTTGGATATAATGAAGAGATGTCTCCCTGACCACCAGTGTGTTTGGATATAATGAAGAGATGTCTCCCTGACCACCAGTGTGTTTGGATATAATGAAGAGATGTCTCCCTGACCACCAGTGTGGATATAATGAAGAGATGTCTCCCTGACCACCAGTGTGGATATAATGAAGAGATGCCTCCCTGACCACCAGTGTGTTTGGATATAATGAAGAGATGTCTCCCTGACCACCAGTGTGTTTGGATAAAATGAAGAGATGTCTCCCTGACCACCAGTGTGTGTGTGGATATAATGAAGAGATGTCTCCCTGAACACCAGTGTGTTTGGATATAATGAAGAGATGTCTCCCTGACCACCAGTGTGTTTGGATATAATGAAGAGATGTCTCCCTGACCACCAGTGTGTTGGATATAATGAAGAGATGTCTCCCTGACCACCAGTGTGTTGGATATAATGAAGAGATGTCTCCCTGACCACCAGTGTGTTTGGATATAATGAAGAGATGTCTCCCTGAACACCAATGTGTTGGATATAATGAAGAGATGTCTCCCTGACCACCAGTGTGTTGGATATAATGAAGAGATGTCTCCCTGACCACCAGTGTGTTTGGATATAATGAAGAGATGTCTCCCTGACCACCAGTGTGTTGGATATAATGAAGAGATGTCTCCCTGACCACCAGTGTGTTGGATATAATGAAGAGATGTCTCCCTGACCACCAGTGTGTTGGATATAATGAAGAGATGTCTCCCTGACCACCAGTGTGTTTGGATATAATGAAGAGATGTCTCCCTGACCACCAGTGTGTTGGATATAATGAAGAGATATCTCCCTGACCACCAGTGTGGATATAATGAAGAGATGTCTCCCTGACCACCAGTGTGGATATAATGAAGAGATGTCTCCCTGACCACCAGTGTGGATATAATGAAGAGATGTCTCCCTGACCACCAGTGTGGATATAATGAAGAGATGTCTCCCTGACCACCAGTGTGTTTGGATATAATGAAGAGATGTCTCCCTGACCACCAGTGTGTTTGGATATAATGAAGAGATGTCTCCCTGACCACCAGTGTGGATATAATGAAGAGATGTCTCCCTGACCACCAGTGTGGATATAATGAAGAGATGTCTCCCTGACCACCAGTGTGTTTGGATATAATGAAGAGATGTCTCCCTGACCACCAGTGTGGATATAATGAAGAGATGTCTCCCTGACCACCAGTGTGGATATAATGAAGAGATGTCTCCCTGACCACCAGTGTGGATATAATGAAGAGATGTCTCCCTGACCACCAGTGTGGATATAATGAAGAGATGTCTCCCTGACCACCAGTGTGTTTGGATATAATGAAGAGATGTCTCCCTGACCACCAGTGTGGATATAATGAAGAGATGTCTCCCTGACCACCAGTGTGTTTGGATATAATGAAGAGATGTCTCCCTGACCACCAGTGTGTTGGATATAATGAAGAGATGTCTCCCTGACCACCAGTGTGTTTGGATATAATGAAGATCAATTCAGTGAAGAAGAACCTCTAGAATTCTGACCAAAGAACCCAATTAATGGTTCTATATAGAACTTTAGTGGTTCTGTATATTTAAGCAAGATAGAACCCTTTTGGTTTTAAAAGGAGTGAATAGTGTGTTTATGTAACGGAAATATTGTCAAAATCCACCTTGTAACAACATTCACAATTAGTCTAAATGTTATGCATGCCAACATATTAGGCAATAATTAAGAGTTGGCAAAATGATTGTGACATGCATTCTATAAATTATATAGAACAACAATATTTTACAGACACCTGAAGGTTCCCATAAGCAATCATTTCTGATTAAAAATAACACATGTGAAAACATTGTGGATATAACATTTTAGAAACAAAGTTCTTAAACAATATTGTCATCTCACCTCTTAGCTTTGGGGTCATGTTCCCCAGAGTGACTCATTTTAGAGACAGGGCCCCCCTCCTCTCTCTTCCCAGAGAGACTCATTTTAGAGGCAGGGCCCCCCTCCTCTCTCTCCCCAGAGAGACTCATTTTAGAGGCAGGACCCCCCTCCTCTCTCTCCCCAGAGAGACTCATTTTAGAGGCAGGTCCCTCCTCTCTCTTCCCAGACAGACTAATTTTAGAGCACTGACCCCTAAACAGAGACCCAACATGTTGGTTGTGGTTAACACAGTGACAACTAATTATTGAATGTCAATTATTCAATTTATTAATTATCTCTTAGAAATAAAACATTTACTAACAGACACATCCAAACAGTCAGGTGATTTAATGCATCACATCAACATGTAGTTGTGACTGATATTTTTCACCTTTTCTCCATGTGGTGGAACTAATAATAATAATAATAATAATATAATATGAATAATCAAAATATTAATAATAACAATAGTAGTAATAATAATATAACATTAATAATAATAATGTCTCACTTTCTCTTAATAATTCCTCTCATTCTAGTGTGTTGCTTTGTTCAACAGGTCTGATATTATTCTGCTGTTACTGAATTCAGTTCATAATAACAATGTAAAGTCTGTTCAGTGGTTTCATACCAAACTACACAGGAAGCAGGAGATCATTGTAATTTAGACAACAACAAATGTTCTGATATTCTGAAAGATGATTTACAACTATGATACATTAACATTTTGACAAATGGTAAAATAACCCCAGTAAAACACTCAGATCTAACAGTCCATTTCACCTGGGACAGCTACGTGACAGTTCAATCATACAAAATGGCGCTAACTGGGCGTAAGTCAATTTCAATAACATATTGTTCATATATCGTATTATACGATTCGTATATCGTCATTCACTATACTAAAATAAAACCATACATTTAATGTCTCTACACACTTTACAATAATCCCTGGGAAGATTCTTACCTTGTAGCCTGAATTCACAACCAGAACATGTCAAGTCATTGAGATATTTTCCGTTGTGCTGAGAGAGCACCTTCCTGATGACAAGTGTCTCTGTATCTGTGTTCTAGGTTCAGTTGATCTTTGGATGCAATAATATCTGGTCAAAGTCTAGTGACACAACACCATAGTATATCATAAACATAACAGCAGTTTAACCTTTGGCCAGTAAAGGCCATGGCATACTATGAAATGTAGAATCATTTATGATGGATCCAGTTTCAACATATCTCTAACTTTGAAGTATACAAAGGGGTCCCACATTATTGACCCTCAAACCAACTCTTAGTTTCCTGATTCAGATCTGTTTAAACCAACTCTTAGTTTCCTGATTCAGATCTGTTTAAACCAACTCTTAGTTTCCTGATTCAGATCTGTTTAAACCAACTCTTAGTTTCCTGATTTAGATCTGTTTAAACCAACTCTTAGTTTCCTGATTCAGATCTGTTTAAACCAACTCTTAGTTTCCTGATTCAGATCTGTTTAAACCAACTCTTAGTTTCCTGATTCAGATCTGTTTAAATTAACTCTTAGTTTCCTGATTCAGATCTGTTTAAACCAACTCTTAGTTTACTGATTCAGATCTGTTTAAAGCAACTCTTAGTTTCCTGATTCAGATCTGTTTAAACCAACTCTTAGTTTACTGATTCAGATCTGTTTAAAGCAACTCTTAGTTTCCTGATTCAGATCTGTTTAAACCAACTCTTAGTTTCCTGATTCAGATCTGTTCAAACCAACTCTTAGTTTCCTGATTCAGATCTGTTTAAACCAACTCTTAGTTTCCTGATTTAGATCTGTTTAAACCAACTCTTAGTTTCCTGATTCAGATCTGTTTAAACCAACTCTTAGTTTCCTGATTCAGATCTGTTTAAACCAACTCTTAGTTTCCTGATTCAGATCTGTTTAAATTAACTCTTAGTTTCCTGATTCAGATCTGTTTAAACCAACTCTTAGTTTACTGATTCAGATCTGTTTAAAGCAACTCTTAGTTTCCTGATTCAGATCTGTTTAAACCAACTCTTAGTTTACTGATTCAGATCTGTTTAAAGCAACTCTTAGTTTCCTGATTCAGATCTGTTTAAACCAACTCTTAGTTTCCTGATTCAGATCTGTTCAAACCAACTCTTAGTTTCCTGATTCAGATCTGTTTAAACCAACTCTTAGTTTCCTGATTCAGATCTGTTCAAACCAACTCTTAGTTTCCTGATTCAGATCTGTTTAAACCAACTCTTAGTTTCCTGATTCAGATCTGTTTAAACCAACTCTTAGTTTCCTGATTCAGATCTGTTTAAACCAACTCTTAGTATCCTGATTCGGATCTGTTTAAACCAACTCTTAGTTTCCTGATTCAGATCTGTTTAAACCAACTCTTAGTGTCCTGATTCAGATCTGTTTAAACCAACTCTTAGTTTCCTGATTCAGATCTGTTTAAACCAACTCTTAGTTTCCTGATTCAGATCTGTTCAAACCAACTCTTAGTTTCCTGATTCAGATCTGTTTAAACCAACTCTTAGTTTCCTGATTCAGATCTGTTTAAACCAACCCTTAGTATCCTGATTCGGATCTGTTTAAACCAACTCTTAGTTTCCTGATTCAGATCTGTTTAAACCAACTCTTAGTGTCCTGATTCAGATCTGTTTAAACCAACTCTTAGTTTCCTGATTCAGATCTGTTTAAACCAACTCTTAGTTTCCTGATTCAGATCTGTTCAAACCAACTCTTAGTTTCCTGATTCAGATCTGTTTAAACCAACTCTTAGTGTCCTGATTCAGATCTGTTTAAACCAACTCTTAGTTTCCTGATTCAGATCTGTTTAAACCAACTCTTAGTTTCCTGATTCAGATCTGTTCAAACCAACTCTTAGTTTCCTGATTCAGATCTGTTCTCACCAACTCTTACTTTCCTGATTCAGATCAGAGATGAACTGTTTACACAACAGGAGGGCGAGGTCCAAGCTGATCAGTACAATGATTCTGCAAAGGTGTTTCTTTTCGATTTCCAATGGAAAGGAAGAACATGGTGGTAAGTAGGATTGATGAGAACAAAATAAACATATTAATGCCTTTTGAGATCTAAAAAAAGCAACAACATTAAAATGGAGACAGACATTTAAATGGTTGGTGGCACAATATGCACTGTTGGCCTATCTCAGGCCCAGATACTAATTTGACCTTGTCCCTGACCTAAACAGTAAGGAACAATATTAGTCTTCAAACCAACTGGTTCGCTATCAGAGCATCTGCACTCCTTTGTTAAACAACGTGTTAGGGACTTTTCTGCCCCTTTTCTGAAATAGAAACCCTGTGCTGCAATATCTTCATTAAACTGTTACATGTTATGTTTCTATGCAGCATTGATGCATCTGAAGAAGACTCCTCCCTTGGGAGACTCGTTAATGATGATCACTAAAGACTCAATCTCAAAATGAAGGCCATACAAGCAAACGATGAGCCACACTTGTGCCTTTTCGCGACTCGAGATATTGCAGCTGGCGAAGAGTTGACTTATAGTTACGGTGATTCAGACTGGCCATGGAGAACACAGGTGAGGAACTTTTTTTTAAAAGATGCTAGATGAAATTACCACCCATCTTGGAAGAGCCGGGAGGATGAGCAATTCACTACCCTGTCATGCAATATGTTGTGATGCAGACAGTGTCTCTTAACTACTAAGATGTAATTGATGTCTAATTGTTGTCTTGGTTCACTTGATTCAGGTCATCAAAACTGAATTGTCTTCCAGCCCAAAACCTGGTAAGAACTTTACTAAAGTCATATATCAATATGAGTTTTTTTTTCTTCTATTATCACATTTACTATTTCACTTTTACAAATACACATTTATAGTCTAACATCAATTGCACTGGAATGCAGTGCACTTGTTACATACATCAAAAGTTAACTAAATATACAATACATTCAAATATATGAAATAAAAACATTATCAATAAGAACTCAGTAGTTAGGCTCTTGTGGGCTCATTTAGTAGCCCAACTCATGAGGGATTTGCTCTTCTCCTGAAAAGTTCAGTCCTGCATCTGACCAGAATAGGATGTTCAAAACTAAACGTTACACCAGGCATTTCCTGTAATGCTTTCTTATACAGTAGGTCCCCAGATGTATACAATGCATTAGATCACGTTTTTTGATTTGAGGGGATTTTTCAGTGTTTTAAAAATGTTGATTATGTTTCAGCATCCAGGGGTGTGTCAGTTTCTACTAAAACAGTCTCTTAGTGCAGAGATGTCTGTGACTATTTTGCCTGTTGGTCACAGGCTGGGAGCAGAACAGGGGCTGTGGCAGAGCAGAGCACCTGGAGCACTTAGGGGTGAAGTCCCTTGCTCAAAGGCAAAACAGCAGTAGGTAGTACACAGGGATACACCCGTAACCCACCGGGCTTCAATATCACCGTATACTACCTACTGCCGTTGTGCCCATCAGCAAGGCACTTTACAACACACACATCACAGGCTGATAGCAGGACAGGGGCTGTGGCAGAGCATCAGAGCCCATCAGCAAGGCACTTTACAACACACACATCACAGGCTGATAGCAGGACAGGGTCTCCAAAAAATGATTGTTCTATGTAATAATTGACTAGCACAATACAATAACTCCTAATGTTTGTATTTTTGTGTCTGCTAAGGACGACAAGTTGATTTACGGGGAGAGGTCGGGTAATGTAATTATGTGCCCGAGCACAAAACAACATATATGTAATTTTTGTCCTGTCTAAATCTGCCATGTCAGTCATTTTTAATTCCAACCAGAATAACCTCATGTTTTTTGGTCTCCTGAAAGTACTAGTCCCGTGAGAATCAACATCAAGTTTTATTTGTCACATGCGCCGAATAAAACAGGTGCTTACTTACAAGCCCTTAACCAACAATGCAGTTCAAGAAATAGAGTTGAGAAAATATATACTAAATAAAATAAGTCAGCTTTTGCAGACACGTCTCCCCCCCGCATCAGTATAGAAAGGGTCCCTAGCAAACTGCATCACTTTTGTGGGGAGACTAAAATCATAAAATCTTGTTGCAAAGTTACAATGTGTATATCATTGACCGCTAGCCAGAAATAGCAATTTTTTTCTTTCTTCCTCGTTATGCAGACATAAGCACACCTGGCACCATCGAGGTGCAGCTGTTTACTTTCTACACGGGTTGTTATTTTTCAGTTTCGTCCTAAGAACAGATTGTAGTGGTAAAATAAAAATGGATACATTTTTTTGGTGCCATTTAGGTGAAATTGATCTCCAAGCTTCACTCCAGTCAAAACGGGCTTTGCGAGTGTTTGATTCCATTCATTTGCTGTGGCCTGGCGCTAGTGCTCCAGCTTATTTGTATTTAAAACAACTTTTTAAACTTTTATTTAACTCGTCAAGTCAGTTAAGAACAAATTCTTATTTTCAATGACAGCCTAGTGGGTTAATTGCCTTGTTCAGGGACAGAATGACAGATTTTTACCTTGTCAGCTCGGGGATTCAATCTTGCAACCTTTCGGTTACTAGTCCAACGCTCTAACCACTAGGCTACCTGCCTCCCCAGCTTAGCCAACGTTTGCTTGCCAATTTTCTTCCTTGACCTTTTCCATTGTCCAGCCCAGCCTTCTATAGTTACCCACTGTATTGTCCAGCCTAGCCTTCTATAGTTACCTACTGTAGGGAAAAGGTTTTGGGGGGGCTCATATCAGAGGAAAAAAGAAAAGCAGTCAATCATGTCAATAACTGTTTTATCCCTCCTCTGTAGTCCCAAATTAAGTCCAAGTGATTGATGCCACTCAATAAACAAACCTCAGCTACAAACTCCTCATCAATCATTTACACTAGTATGTGTTGGGTTTGTTGTGAGAAATGCAATTATCTCCTCCCTAAACTCTCATACTCTCTTGAGAGCATTAGGCCTACCCTTACTCAGCTACCTAACATCATTATGTAAAAGTAGATCATGATGCTCAGCAGACTACGAAACGAGCCATGTTGAAGGATAAATGATGATCGGATAAAGTTTATGATAGTCATAGCTGAGTCCATTGTTTTTTAAGTCACAGCTGAGTTTAGCCAAAGCATGTTCAGGCAGTGTGGTCTATCTGCGTTGAAAGAGCCAATAGGCGGGCAGACAGACCCTTGTACCCCTGTTAGCAGCTCCGATTGGCAGTAACTGGTATGTTACTGATATTGATTGACAGCACCTAATGGGCAGGACTATAGGAAAAGAGATTCTCCCTGTCATGTTTTGTCTTTGATCTTCATGTCTTGTCCCTGTGCTTCCCTCTGCTGGTCTTATTAGGTTCTTTCCCTCTTTCTATTCCTCTCTCTCCTCCTCCCTCTCTCCCTCCCCCGCTCTCTCTCTCTATCGTTCCGTTCCTGCTCCCAGCTGTTTCTCTTTCTCCTAACGACCTCATTTACTCTTTCACACCTGTCCCCTATTTTGCCCTCTGATTTGAGTCCCTATTTCTCCCTCTGTTTTCTGCTTCTGTCTTTGTCGGATTCTTGTTTGATGTTTGCTGTTCTGTGTCCTTGTTCCGCCCTATCGTGTTTTTACCTTCATCAGATGCTGCGTGTGAGCAGGTGTCTAGTGGTCGCGTCTCCAGTCGTTCATCTCTACTGACGAGAGGATTTCAGTTTTCCTGTTTTGTTTTTACCTTAGATATATCAGGAGTATCGTTTTTTGTCTAAGACTGGAATAAAGACTCTGTTTCTATTTCGTCGCTTTTGGGTCCTCCTTCATCAGCATAACAGAAGAATCCGACCAAGAATGGACCCAGCGACTACGGATTCTCTCTACACTACCGTCAAGTTCCAGGGAGCAATGCTCGGCAGACACGAGCAGGAATTGTCTGCTGCTCGTCAGGCCGTTGAGACCCTGGCCGCTCAGGTTTCCGATCTCTCAGGACAGTTTCAGAGTCTTCGTCTCGTACCACAAGCTACTTCCTGGTCTTCCGAGTCTCCGGAACCCAGGGTTAATAATCCACCATGCTACTCTGGACAGCCCACTGAGTGTCGCTCCTTTCTCACCCAGTGTGATATTGTGTTCTCTCTCCAGCCCAACACATACTCTGGAGAGAGAGCTCGGATCGCTTACGTCATATCACTCCTTACTGGGCGGGCTCGGGAGTGGGGCACAGCTATCTGGGAGGCAAGGGCTGAGTGTTCTGACGTTTATCAGAACTTTAAGGAGGAGATGATACGGGTCTTTGATCGTTCAGTTTTTGGGAAGGAGGCTTCCAGGGGTCTGGCTTCCCTATGTCAAGGTGATCGATCCATAACGGATTACTCTATAGAGTTTCGTACTCTTGCTGCATCCAGTGACTGGAACGAGCCGGCGTTGCTCGCTCGTTTTCTGGAGGGACTCCACGCTGAGGTTAAGGATGAGATTCTCTCCCGGGAGGTTCCTTCCAGCGTGGACTCGTTGATTGCACTCGCCATCCGCATAGAACGACGGGTAGATCTTCGTCACCGAGCTCGGGGAAGAGAGCTCGCGTCAGCGGGGCTTCTCTTCTCCGCATCTCGACCATCTCCTTCCATCGGCTCAGAGACTGAGCCCATGCAGCTGGGAGGTGTTCACATCTCGACTAATGAGAGGGAACGGAGAATCACCAACCGCCTTTGCTTCTATTGCGGTTCTGCTGGACATTTTGTCATGTCATGTCCAGTTAAAGGTCAGAGATCATCAGTAAGCGGAGGGCTACTGGTGAGCGCTACTACTCAGGTCTCTCCATCAAGTTCCTGTACTACCTTGTCGGTCCATCTACGCTGGACCGGGTCGGCTGCTTCCTGCAGTGCCTTGATAGACTCTGGGGCTGAGGGTTGTTTTATGGACGAAGCATGGGCTCGGAAACATGACATTCCTCTCAGAGAGTTAGGGAGGATCACACCCATGTTCGCCTTAGATGGTAGTTCTCTCCCCAGTATCAGATATGAGACACTACCTTTAACCCTCACAGTATCTGGTAACCACAGTGAGACCATTTCTTTTTTGATTTTTTGTTCACCTGTTACACCTGTTGTTTTGGGTCATCCCTGGCTAGTATGTCATAATCCTTCTATTAATTGGTCTAGTAATTCTATCCTATCCTGGAACGTTTCTTGTCATGTGAAGTGTTTAATGTCTGCTATTCCTCCTGTTTCTTCTGTCCCCTCTACTCAGGAGGAGCCTGGTGATGTGACAGGAGTGCCGGAGGAACATCATGATCTGCGCACGGTCTTCAGTCGGTCCAGAGCCAACTCTCTTCCTCCTCACCGGTCGTATGATTGTTGTATTGATCTCCATCCGGGGACCACTTCTCCTCGGGGTAGATTATTCTCTCTGTCGGCTTCCGAACGTAAGGCTCTCGATGATTATCTGTCTGCTGAAGGCATTCAGATGGATCCCGCTAAGGTCCAGGATGTCAGCGATTGGCCTGTTCCTAAGTCACGTGTCGAGTTACAGCGCTTTCTCGGTTTCGCTAATTTCTATCGGCGTTTCATTCGTAATTTCGGTCAAGTGGCTGCTCCTCTCACAGCTCTGACTTCTGTCAAGTCTTGCTTTAAGTGGTCTGGTTCCGCCCAGGGAGCTTTTGATCTCCTCAAGAAGCGTGTTACATCCGCCCCTATCCTTGTTACTCCTGACGTCACTAAACAATTCATTGTCGAGGTTGACGCTTCAGAGGTGGGCGTGGGAGCCATTCTGTCCCAGCGCTTCCAGTCTGACGATAAGGTCCATCCCTGCGCTTACTTTTCTCATCGATTGTCGCCATCGGAACCCGAGGGGATTCTCCCTGAAGGGCGTGTTGTCGGGTTGACTGTCTGGGGAATTGAGAGACAGGTAAAGCAAGCACTCACTCACACTGCGTCGCCGCGCGCTTGTCCTAGTAACCTTCTGTTCGTTCCTGTCTCTATTCGTCTGGCTGTTCTTCAGTGGGCTCATTCTGCCAAGTTAGCTGGTCACCCCGGCGTTCGGGGTACGCTTGCTTCTATTCGCCAGCGGTTTTGGTGGCCTACTCAGGAGCGGGACACGCGCCGTTTCGTGGCTGCTTGTCCGGACTGCGCGCAGACTAAGTCAGGTAACTCTCCTCATGCCGGTCGTCTTAGACCGCTTCCCATTCCTTCTCGACCATGGTCTCAGATCGCCTTAGACTTTAGTACCGGTCTGCCTTCGTCTGCGGGGAGGACTGTGAGAGCCGCCAATAAACGTAGGATTAAGAGTCCTAGGTATTGTCGCGGTCAGAGAGTGTGGCTTTCCACTCGTAACCTTTCCTTTACGACAGCTTCTCGCAAGTTGACTCCGCGGTTCATTGGTCCGTTTCGTGTCTCTCAGGTCGTTAATCCAGTCGCTGTGCGACTGCTTCTTCCGCGACATCTTCGTCGCGTCCACCCTGTCTTCCATGTCTCTTGTGTCAAGCCTTTTCTTCGCGCCCCCGTTCGTCTTCCCTCCCCCCCTCCCGTCCTTGTCGAGGGCGCACCTATTTACAAGGAAGGGAGGATCATGGACATGCGTTCTCAGGGACGTGGTCAACAGTACTTAGTGGATGGGGAGGGTTTCGGTCCTGAGGAGAGGAGTTGGGTTCCATCTCGGGACGTGCTGGACCGTTCGTTGATTGATGATTTCCTTCGTCGCCGCCAGGGTTCCTCCTCGAGTGCGCCAGGAGGCGCTTGGTGAGTGGGGGGGTACTGTCATGTTTTGTCTTTGATCTTCATGTCTTGTCCCTGTGCTTCCCTCTGCTGGTCTTATTAGGTTCTTTCCCTCTTTCTATTCCTCTCTCTCCTCCTCCCTCTCTCCCTCCCCCGCTCTCTCTCTCTATCGTTCCGTTCCTGCTCCCAGCTGTTTCTCTTTCTCCTAACGACCTCATTTACTCTTTCACACCTGTCCCCTATTTTGCCCTCTGATTTGAGTCCCTATTTCTCCCTCTGTTTTCTGCTTCTGTCTTTGTCGGATTCTTGTTTGATGTTTGCTGTTCTGTGTCCTTGTTCCGCCCTATCGTGTTTTTACCTTCATCAGATGCTGCGTGTGAGCAGGTGTCTAGTGGTCGCGTCTCCAGTCGTTCATCTCTACTGACGAGAGGATTTCAGTTTTCCTGTTTTGTTTTTACCTTAGATATATCAGGAGTATCGTTTTTTGTCTAAGACTGGAATAAAGACTCTGTTTCTATTTCGTCGCTTTTGGGTCCTCCTTCATCAGCATAACACTCCCATTGGATAATATTGAGCAAGGGCTCATTTTGTTACTAAATATCAGATTTATTTCTGCTGGGGTTTTTCTTTTAAATTTAAGCAAAATTATCTTTAAAAAAATGTATAAAACAACATCTCATGGCACATTAGGGACTGTGAAATGGCACACAGACACAGTCTGTGACACTAACACACACAATCTACACCCACATTATTCTTTAGTTGTATTGTTTGTGTAAGTCATTGTATTCTAATGCTGATTGTAACACCCACATTATTCTTTAGTTGTATTGTTTGTGTAAGTCATTGTATTCTAATGCTGATTGTAACCCCCACATTATTCTTTAGTTGTATTGTTTGTGTAAGTCATTGTATTCTAATGCTGATTGTAACACCCACATTATTCTTTAGTTGTATTGTTTGTGTAAGTCATTGTATTCTAATGCTGATCGTAACACCCACATTATTCTTTAGTTGTATTGTTTGTGTAAGTCATTGTATTCTAATGCTGATTGTAACACCCACATTATTCTTTAGTTGTATTGTTTGTGTAAGTCATTGTATTCTAATGCTGATTGTAACACCCACATTATTCTTTAGTTGTATTGTTTGTGTAAGTCATTGTATTCTAATGCTGATTGTATCCCTAAACCCCCTAGAAACAGCCTTATTCCTTGTCTGGACCTGCAAATGTCCCCAGTTGGTCCAATGTTTGTCAGTTTGCTATTCTTGCGTGGACTTCTGGTCCCCACAAGTGTAGTTAAACATGTCCACTCTCACACTCGAACACACACAATCTACACACACATTATTCTTTAGGAATATTGTTGTATTTAATATTTGTGTGAATGTTTTTGGCTATTAGTGTGTCCGTGCTTGGTTACTTGTCGTGTTTTATGGTAATTTTTGTTGGATTGTACCTCAACTTTAAAGGAGCTAATAGTATTTAAGTATTTCTGTGCCGCGTAGGTTTATTTTGTTTGCCTTGTTTGACTGATTTCAGCTCATTGACGCGTTGCAGAATGACAACTCCCAACCCTTTCAGAACAGCATGGACACGGATGGATCAGATTCCAACTTGAAAGAAGATGCGGAGACCGTGTCTGTGTCTTCCAGCCCCAAACCCACGGTAAGAGAACTTGAATGATGGCCACAGTCGATCGTTGATCCCCCTTTAAATTGTCTATCAGCCTAACTCCCCAGTTATTATAGCCCCTAGCGTATTCACCTAGATCGGCTATTCAACTATATTCTGCGACAGAGCCTGCTCGCCCAGGAGGTCCGTGGGGCGACGCACAATTGGCCTAGCGTCGTCCGGGTTAGGGAGGGTTTGGCCGGTAGGGATATCCTTGTCTCATCGCGCACCAGCGACTCCTGTGGCGGGCCGGGCGCAGTGGTAGCCAGGTGCACGGTGTTTCCTCCGACACATTGGTGCGGCTGGCTTCCGGGTTGGAGGCGCGCTGTGTTAAGAAGTGAATGTCCAAACTGCACCACTGTTAAGATATAAAATGAGAGAGAGCAGAGAGTGTGAGAGCAGAGAGAGAGCAGAGAGTGTGAGAGCAGAGAGAGAGCAGAGAGAGAGAGAGCAGAGAACAGAAAGAGAGAGAGCAGAGAAAAGAGAGAGAGTAGAAGAGAGAGCAGAGAACAGAGAGAGAGCAGAGAACAGAGGGAGTGAGAGAGCAGAGAGAAGAAAGAGAGCAGAGAGAAGAGAAAGAGCAGCAGAGAGCAGAGAGCGCAGAGAGAGAGAGCAGAGAGCAGAAAGAGAGAGAGTAGGGAGAGAGAAGAGAGATGGAGCAGAGAGGAGAGGGAGAGAGATGGAGCAGAGAGGGAGAGAGAGCGCAGAGAGAGAGAGTAGAGAGAGTAGAGAGAGAGGGAGAGAGTAGAGAGAGAGCAGAAATCAGGCTGAGAGAGAGCAGAGAGAGAGTAGAGAGCAGAGAGAGTAGAGAGCAGAGAGAGAGCAGAGAGTAGGCTGAGAGCAGAAAGAGCAGAGAGCGAGCAGAAAGCAGGCTGAGAGCAAAGAGAGAGTGAGAGAGCAGAGGGCAAAGAGAGAGAGCAGAGAGAGAGCAGAGGGCAAAGAGAGAGAGCAGAGAGAGCAATAGAGAGAAGAGAGCAGAGAAAAGAGAGAACAGCAGAGAGCAGAGATAGCAGGCTGAGAGAGAAGAGAGAGCAGAGAGTGATAGAGAAGAGAGAGAGCAGAGAGCAGACTGAGAAATCAAAGAGAGAGTGAGAGAGCAGAGAGCAGAGAAAACAGCAGAGCAGAGAGCAGAGAGCAGGCTGAGAGAGAAGAGAGTGCAGAGAGGGATAGAGAAGAGAGAGAGCAGAGAGAGCAGACTGAGAAATCAAAGAGAGAGTGAGAGAGCAGAAAGCGAGCAGGGAGGGATAGAGCAGAGAGTAGAGAGGGAGAGCAGAGAGAGAACAGAGAGAGACAGCAGAGAGAGCAGAGACAGCAGAGAGAGTAGAGAGAGCAGAGTGAGAGAGAACAGAGAGCGCTGGGAGAGCAGAGAGAGGAGAGAGAGAGCAGAGAAAAGAGAGAACAGCATAGCAGAGAACAGAGAGAAGAGAGAGGGCAGAGAGAGAAGAGAGCAGAGAGCGAGAGCAGAGACAGCAGAGAGAGAGTAGTGAGAGCAGAGAGAGCAGAGAACAGCAGAGAGTGAACGCTGTTGCTATAGTAACCCTGCATCACAACACTATGTTGTACAATTTGTTTAATTCAATTCCACATATTTAATTGTTTTGTATTTCATTTCATATTAGTTTCATGTTTCAACCAGTCGCAGGTTAACGTCAACCTGACAGAGGAAACGTAACATCAATAACCAAACTGTTTTCACAATTAACATGCTTTTCTTGTTTCAAGTCTGTTTTATTATGAAAAGTACAATTTATCCTTGTATACTTGTACAACTATGGAGCGTATGTCCATATATATTTATAAAATTTGTTATTCAACATAAAAGACAACAAATGATCACATTGGTATTTTAACAGTGTTATTGTCACAATTATAGGAAGACACGCATGTGTGTGTCCAGTGAGTGTGTGTGTGTGTCCAGTGAGTGTGTGTCCAGTGTGAGTGTGTGTGTGTGTCCAGTGTGAGTGTCTGTGTGTGTCCAGTGAGTGTGTGTGTGTGTGTCCAGTGAGTGTGTGTGTGTGTCCAGTGTGTGTGTGTGTTTCCAGTGTGTGTGTCCAGTGTGTGTGTGTGTGTGTGTCCAGTGTGTGTGTGTGTGTGTCCAGTGTGTGTGTGTGTGTTTCCAGTGTGTGTGTGTATCTGTCCAGTGTGTGTGTGTGTGTGTGTCCAGTGTGTCTGTTCAGTGTGAGTGTGTGTCCAGTGTGAGAAATGCTTTCTCATCAACACAGTAATGAATGATTGACAGGTCAACTTTAATTGAGGTAAACACAAACAAATGTACATAACAGGACCACATACACTGAATATGGAGGCCAGGTCTGTTTGATGACTCTGGGAAGACTGACCACTGAGAATCTCTGACTCTGATCTCTCCTGTTGGTTTCTGTGGACAAAACATGAGATTACATCTCCTCATCCAGGGAGTACACACACACACACACACACACACACACACACACAGGGAATGTTGTGTTTGTTTAATATTGTTTTAGGACTATGAAAATGGACAAAAGGATTAGTCTATGGATTATGAAAACAACAACAATAAATGGAAAATGGGAGAGGAGAAATGACTAGAGACAGTGTTGTTTAACTCACTGACCATGACCCATGAGTTCTTCTTACCTTTGTTCAGTAGAAAAGTCTCCCTCTCTAAACTGTATAGGTAGTTCCATAGACCGGTCACTCTTCATGGACACACAGCTGGGTACAGGGGAGGCTGGTCTCTCCTGCTTGATTGGACTTTAACACAACAGAGACAAACATTACATCTCTCATCTACTCTGAGCTCAGATGTGGAAACATAAGAAGAGTTTCATTCCAAAAAGCTATATATCCATTTTCAGAAATGTTCGTAAATGAGCTTTTATTGTTTAAAGAAGTTATGTTTATGTTAAGTTATGTTTTTTTTTGCTAAATGAGGAGACGGAACGTGGGTACCTGCTTCTATAAACCAATGAGGAGATGGCACGTGGGTACCTGCTTCTATAAACCAATGAGGAGATGGCACGTGGGTACCTGCTTCTATAAACCAATGAGGAGATGACACGTGGGTACCTGCTACTATAAACCAATGAGGAGATGGCACGTGGGTACCTGCTTCTATAAACCAATGAGGAGATGCAGCGCGAACTGCGTCACAAATAGAACTGACTTCTAGACGCTCGTTAGCGTGCGCGAGCAGTGTGTCATTTTTAATAACGAAATTCATTTAGCGACGCGAGCGTTGTAGTCAGCCCCGTTAAAAGGCTGGTGTCGTTACTCTGCCTTCTCCGGGGGCATGTTGAGGTAAATTTACTAACCGGGAGGGTTGAATGATGTAATTTATTGGTGGGCTGGAAGACGCACTCTTGTCTTTTCTATTCCGAGGTTGTTTACTCGCAATATCAGATATTAAGATGTGTTTTATAATGAATGTTTACTGAGGTTGAGGCTCTGACTAGTGATTATTTACCCGGGGTTCAATACCTGCTATTGAGGTGCCCTGAAAATAATATTCAAAAGATTGGTCCTTGGACACAGAGGGGTTAAACACTAAAGTTACCGTCCATCTAGTGAAGAGAGGAGAACCGGACAGAGGTAGCCAGCATCCGTCAACGAGAGAGGGAGAAGACCTCCACGGATTTAACAGGTGGAAGAAACAACCGGGGAGCTCCATCGGTCCATAAGAAATGCAGACAGCCGGTGATGATGTAGTAGTAGCTATGGTAACTAGGATGCTGCAGGTTTCGTAGCTAGCTAACTTACCGAGCTGTACCGACTAGCTTGGCTAGCTAGCAGGTCGTTCGTCTGTCCCTCGTCTCGATGATGAATCCGGTGAACCACAAAATGAAACAAGGATAGAGAGTGAAAAGGATCTGGCTACACTCATACTGTCCCTGACCGTAAAGAAAAAAGCAAATTGAACACTGAACTTGGGTGTCTCAACACTGTAGTGAACTCCGTCGTTATTCCCCAAGATCGCCTCAGCAACTCTGCGCGTAACCGGACAATATGCTTGGCGCCACACCGAACGGGGACGCGGACAGTTCTGTACGGGGACGCGGACAGTTCCAGGACGCGGACATGAGCAGTGCAACACAATCAACTAAACCCAGTCTTTACATTAGTAGTATTCATTTTTTATTATTATGTTAAACAAACATTCTATGTTTTTTTATAACAACATGTTGAGATCTGGGCCCATATCGCCAAAGTGTCTCAGAGTAGAAAATTGGTCATATAAGTGCTGAGAATAAAGACATTTTACACTTATGGGTATAAATTAAAGCTATGCATGAAGTCTCTAGTCCCACCTAGTCGGCAGATATTTAGGACACCTCGTGAGCTGTCCTAAGTAGTTAAGAGTTAACAGCAGGTGTCTTGATAATACTATAGAATAATGCAGTTAGTCAGTGGTTCCTGAGCCACATGTAATTGCTTTGTAGTAGTTATTTTTTTTTTTGATATTTCTATATGATCAATCCATAAATAATATAGACCTACATGCAGCAGTGTGTCTTGTGCTTTTGACAATGATTTATGTATAATATTTATGTATAACAATTGATACCATGTATGTCTCTCAAGCATTTTGTCTTAATTTTGGCAGATTAACTCAGGTTTTCACCCAGCGGCTAAGGAGTTGGAGCTGTGGCAGGAGTTGGACCTGGGCCTGAAAGGTGGCTGGTTTGAATCCCGGGTCCGGGTGCTGGAAAAAACAGGCGGAATTGATCTGACCACTGGAGGCCTGCTACATCCTCAAAACATTCACCTTTCGTTGATCAGAACTCTAGAGGTTCTTCTTCACTGAACCCAAATATATATATTTAACTTTTAGTGGTTCCATATATTAAGGAAGTGATAGAAGCCTTTTTGGTTCTATAAGGAACCTTCTTTTCTAAGAGTGTTTCTTTTGATTATTTAATTATCTACATCATGTTATTTCAAGTTCTCCCTTTGGAGAGCAACATCACGTTGTTAAATAATAATCTTAAATTGGGCGTGGCTATAAATTGGGAGATTGAAGGCATCTAGGGATTAATATGTGTTTGATGTAAATGAACATTGTATGCAACGTTGTAGGCAACATTATTGGCAAGGGACTTGATGCTACTATGCCAAAGATATTTAGAGTTGTTAAACGGGTGTGAAGAGTGTGTTGATATAACGGTTATATTGTCAAAATTCTGCTTGTAACAACCATCAGAATTGGTTAAAACAATATGCATTCCATTATATTAGGCAATAATTAAGAGTAGGCAAAGTGGTCGTGTCGTGAAAATTCTATCAAATGTCTTAATTGCAACGAGTCCAGTCAGGGTGCCGTGGAACCCCTGCAGTACCTCCACAGACCCCGGATTGAGAACCCCTGCAGTACCTCCACAGACCCCGGATTGAGAACCCCTGCAGTACCTCCACAGACCCCGGATTGAGAACCCCTGCAGTACCTCCACAGACCCCGGATTGAGAACCCCTGCAGTACCTCCACAGACCCCGGATTGAGAACCCCTGATTTAGCAGATGCTCTTATCCAGAGAGATTTACAGTAAGTGCATTCATCTTAAGATAGGTATTTATTTTGGATATTAATTTAATAAATTGTTCATAAAATTGTCATCTCACCTCTTAGCTTTGGTGTCATGTCCCCCAGAGAGATGCATTTTAGAGGCAGGACCCCCCTCCTCTCTCTTCCCAGAGAGACTCATTTTAGAGCACTGACCCCTAAACAGAGATCCAGCATGTTGGTTGTGGTTAACACAGTGACAACTAATTATTGAATGTCAATTGTTCTCATTTATTAATGATCGCTTATGAAACATTTACTAACAGACATAGAAACAGTCCGGTGATTTAATGCATCACATGAACATGTAGTTGTGACATTTCATCTCCATGGTAACTGTCAATAATAATAATAAGTCACTGTTTGTTAAGGTAGTTATAGACAGTACAGCAACAATAATAATAATAATAATAATAATAAGTCACTGTTTGTTAAGGTAGTTATAGACAGTACAGCAACAACAATAATAATAATAATAATAATAATAAGTCACTGTTTGTTAAGGTAGTTATAGACAGTACAGCATCAACAATAATAATAATAATAAGTCACTGTTTGTTAAGGTAGTTATAGACAGTACAGCAACAACAATAATAATAATAATAATAATAATAAGTCACTGTTTGTTAAGGTAGTTATAGACAGTACAGCATCAACAATAATAATAATAATAAGTCACTGTTTGTTAAGGTAGTTATAGACAGTACAGCAACAACAATAATAATAATAATAAGTCACTGTTTGTTAAGGTAGTTCTAGACAGTGCAGCAACACAAGGCCATGTCTCACACTTGTTTTTATTAATTAACAGTAGGCTTTTTATCGTCTTACAATCTGTTATTTTCTCAACGTATCTGAGAATGTAGACAGAAAGGCTAAAACGGACATGATTGATCTGAGGGGGAAATCATTGATCCATTCAGAAAGTTTATTTGCAACAAGTAAGAGATGTTATATTATGTAAAGTAGGCTAGGTTATAATGTATAATAGTGGGTTGTTAGTGATATGTAGATGTTAAATTATGTAAAGTAGACTAGGTTATAATGTATAGTAGTGGGTTGTTTGTGATATGTAGATGTTATATTATGTAAAGTAGGCTAGGTTATAATGTATAGTAGTGGGTTGTTAGTGATATGTAGATGTTATATTATGTAAAGTAGACTGGGTTATAATGTATAGTAGTGGGTTGTTTGTGATATGTAGATGTTATATTATGTAAAGTAGACTAGGTTATAATGTATAGTAGTGGGTTGTTAGTGATATGTAGATGTTATATTATGTAAAGTAGACTAGGTTATAATGTATAGTAGTGGGTTATAGCCTACATGTCATAGATGACCAGTCTAAACCTGTTCAGATCAGTTCACATAATGTTATAGTCCTACCAGTAGCAGGACAGAGAATGTACTGTATATAACCTACATATCATAGATGACCAGTCTAAACCTGTTCAGATCAGTTCACATAATGTTATAGTCCTACCAGTAGCAGGACAGAGAATGTACTGTGTATAACCTACATATCATAGATGACCAGCCTAAACCTGTTCAGGTTAGTTCACATAATGTTATAGTCCTACCAGTAGCAGGACAGAGCATGTACACTATATATACAAAAGTATGTGGACACCCCTTCAAATTACTGGATTTGGCTATTTCAGCCACACCCATTGCTGACAGGTGTATAAAATGAAGCAGACAGCCATGCAATCTCCATAGACAAACATTGGCAGTAGAATGACCTGTACTGAAGAGCTCAGTGACTTTCAACGTGGTACCATCATAGGATGCCACCTTTCCAACAAGTCAGTTCGTCAAATTCCTGCCCTGCTAGAGCTGCCCCGGTCAACTGTAAGTGCTGTTATTGTGAAGTGGAAACATCTTGGAGCAACAATGTCTCAACCGCGAAGTGGTAGGCCACACAAGCTCACAGAACGAGCCCGCCGAGTGCAGAAGCGCATGAAAATCGCAGTGGAAACGTGTTCTTTGGAGTTATGAATGACGCTTCATCATCTGGCAGTCCGGCGGACGAATCTGGGTTTGGCGGATGCCAGGAGAACGCAACCTGCCCCAATGCATAGTGCCAACTGTAAAGTTTGGTGGAGAAGGATTAATGGTCTGGGGCTATTTTTCATGATTCCAGCTAGGCCCCTTAGTTGAAGTGAAGGGAAATCTTAACGCTACAGCATAAAATGACATTCTAGATGATTCTTCCAACTTTGTGGCAACCGTTTGGGGAAGGCCCTTCCCTGTTTCAGCATGACAATGTCCCCGTGCACAAAGCAAGGTCCATACAGAAATGGCTTTTCGAGATCTGTGTGGAACTACTTGACTGGCCTGCACAGAGCCCTGACCTCAACCGCATCGAACACCTTTGGGATGAATTGGAACGCTGACTTCGAACCAGGCATAATCACCCAACATCAGTGCCCGACCTCCCTAATGCTCTTGTGGCTGAACGGAAGCAAGTCCCCTCAGCAATGTTCCAACATCTAGTGGAAAGCCTTCCCAGAAGAGTGGAGGCTGTTATATCAGCAAAGGGGGGACCAACTCCATATTAATGCCTATGATTTTGGAATGAGATGTTCGACTAGCAGGTGTCCACATACTTTTGGTCATGTAGTGTATAGCCTAATCAAAATCAAATCAAATCAAATGTTATTGGTCACTATGTCAGAGCGGCATAGACTAAGATACAGTAGAATAGTATAGAATACAGTATATACATATGAGATGAGTAATACATAGACTAAGATACAGTAGAATAGTATAGAATACAGTATACAGTGATCCCTCGCCACTTCGCGGTTCACTTATCGCGGATTCGCTATTTCGCGGATTTTCATAATGCATTTTTTTTTTTTTTTTTGGTGCATTGTGCTCTGCATTCTGATTCGCTAAAAACTCACTCCCGCTTCTTGTATCAAAACATGCTACGAATTGTGCTATCATTTTGTCGTCTCGTGCAGTTATGTGTACGTACATAAAACAGCTTGGCAAATTTACATTAAGTTGGCCAAATTATCTTGTAATTTCGAACATCTCCTAAACCCATAATGTCGACGAGCAGTCGACGAGCAGTCTGAAGAGCAGTGAAACGGCCTACACGTGAGTCACTGTATTTGTATACATGTAATAGTTGCTAATTGTAAAAAAAAAAAAAAGTTTTCTATTTCGCGGATTTCACTTATCGCGGGTCATTTTCGGAACGTAACCCCCGCGATAAACGAGGGATTACTGTATACATATGAGATGAGTAATACATAGACTAAGATACAGTAGAATAGTATAGAATACAGTATATACATATGAGATGAGTAATACATAGACTAAGATACAGTAGAATAGTATAGAATACAGTATATACATATGAGATGAGTAATACATAGACTAAGATACAGTAGAATAGTATAGAATACAGTATATACATATGAGATGAGTAATGCCAGATATTTATAGCCGAGGCCAGATACTTTTCACAACATTTCCAACAGAGACCATCAGGTTGGTCGGCATGATTAGTGATCATACTGTAGCTCAAACCTACTGTGACTGTTGAATGTCTGACGACAACCTAACTTTATAATAGTTCGTAGCCTACCTACCAGAATCTGCCCGTCTTTCCTTCAAATCAACACATTTATCTGTCTTCTAATGCAGTGGTGTAAAGTACCTCAGTAAAATACTTTAAAGTACTACTGAAGTAGTTTTTGGGGTATCTGTCCTTTACTTTACTATTTATATTTTAACAACTTTTACTTTTACTTCACTACATTCATGTAGAAAATGATGTACTTTTTACTCCATACATTTTCCCTGACACCCAAAAGTACTCCTTACATTTTGAATGCTTAGCAGGACAGAAAATGGTCTAATTCACACACTTATCAAGAGAACATCCCTGGTCATCCCTACTGCCTCTTATCTGGCAGACTCACTAAACAGAGAACATCCCTGGTCATCCCTTCTGCCTCTGATCTGGCAGACTCACTAAACACAAAAGCTTTGTTTTTAAATTATGTCTAAGTGTTGGAGTGTTCCCCTGGCTATCTGTAAATTAAAATAACAAGAAAATGGTGCTGCCTGGTTTGTTTAATAAAATTAATTTTAAATTATTACTACTTTACTTTTACTTTTGATACTTAATAATATTTAAAACCAAATACTTTTAGACTTTTACTGAAGTAGTATTTTACTGTGTGACTTTCCCTTTTACTTGAGTCATGTTCTATGAAGGAATCTTTCCTTTTACTCCAGTTTGAGAACTGAGTTCTGTTTCCACCGCTGTTCTAACGTTCCATATGAGACACAGTTTCAACAGACATTCTGGAACTGCGTCGGCTACAAAGTTACTTTACATTTCATATCAGGAAATAAAGTAACGGTCACTGGGTGAACACGTTTTGCATTGCCCGGTTCCCCG
This sequence comes from Salvelinus fontinalis, assembly GCF_029448725.1. NCBI lineage: Eukaryota > Metazoa > Chordata > Actinopteri > Salmoniformes > Salmonidae > Salvelinus > Salvelinus fontinalis. Next base: position 892,549 of record NW_026600213.1, on the reverse strand, counting down.
GGTGAGCAAAGTTTCCGCGTTTTAGACCATTCCATTGGTCGTTAAAATAAATGTCCACTCAGCTGTAGCACCGGGCCATGCAAAACGAACTTCCCACTGTCGCAGCGCACTGAGACACAGAGTTCTAAACCCAGACGCGTTTCTTCAAGACATCTCTCTTACATTATTTTTGATAACATATAATTTACACGAAACCAAGTTTAGCTGTGTTTTTTTCCTCCAAAATGTGAGTTACTGTCGGACTTTAATAATTATAAACAGGCCTACAAACCCAAAAGGTTTTAATTTCAGAATGTTAATTTGTATGCCTCAAATATTAAACTGTCTTATAAAATGTGATGATTAGTTGAATCAGGTGTGTAAGTGCTGGTAAGAACAAAAGGATTGAGAAACCCTGAGATAAACATAAAACCATATAATTGAAAAGCTCCTCCACTATCTTTACCAGACGTTTTACTGATAACATGTAGGCCTACTGATTAGTTTACACTTTGAAAACTGCTATCTGTCAGCAACTCAGCTCAAGTAGCAATTCTACTAATTAGTAATATCTCATTACAGATATTCGTTCTCTTACTCTGTCCTTTAGAATAAATTATTGTTCAGAAATACTTACTTTATTTTTCAGTTCTCTCCATGTAGTGTTTTCTGCTCTGTCGTCTCAAATGGATCCTGAACAAAAGAACAACTTTACTTTATGTTTCAGCTCAGCTGCCTCCCCATCCTGATAATAAAGTGTTTTATTGGTATCTTCCACTAGATGGCAACACCTGCTGTAACTAGACTTTACAACTATGTGTTTGGTTTCATACTGGCAGTGTCCCAGAGTTGGAGTGCTGATCTAGGATCAGGTCCCCCTGTCCATGTAATCTGATTCATGATGATCTAGGATCAGGTCCCTCCTCTCCATGTAATCTGATTCATTCTGATCTAGGATCAGGTCCCCCTCTCCATGTAATCTGATTCATTATGATCTAGGATCAGGTCCCTCCTCTCCATGTAATCTGATTCATTATGATCTAGGATCAGGTCTCCCCGTAGTCTGATTCATTATGATCTAGGATCAGGTCCCCCTGTGCATGTAATCTGATTCATTATTATCTATGATCAGGTCCCCCCTCCATGTAATCTGATTCATTATGATCTAGGATCAGTTCCCCCTCTCCATGTAATCTGATTCATTATGATCTAGGATCAGGTCCCCCCTCTCCATGTAAACTGATTCATTATGATCTAGGATCAGTTCCCCCTCTCCATGTAATCTGATTCATTATGATCTAGGCTCAGGTCCCCCCTCCATGTAATCTGATTCATTATGATCGAGGATCAGGTCCCTCTCTCCATGTAATCTGATTCATTATGATCTAGGATCAGGTCCCTCCTCTCCATGTAATATGATTCATTATGATCTAGGATCAGGACCCTCCTCTCCATGTAATCTGATTCATTATGATCTAGGATCAGGTACCCCTCTCCATGTAATCTGATTCATTATGATCTAGGATCAGGTCTCCCCGTAGTCTGATGCATTATGATCTAGGATCAGGTCCCCCTGTGCATGTAATCTGATTCATTATGATCTAGGATCAGGTCCCTCCTCTCCATGTAATCTGATTCATTATGATCTAGGATCAGGTCTCCCCGTAGTCTGATTCATTATGATCTAGGATCAGGTCCCCCTGTGCATGTAATCTGATTCATTATTATCTAGGATCAGGTCCCCCCTCTCCATGTAAACTGATTCATTACGATGTAGGATCAGGTTCCACCGTCCATGTAATCTGATTCATTATGATTGTTTTGTATCATGTCTCTTTATAGCCTAGGGGTATTGCTTATTGTATTTCTTACATCTTAATATATTCACTTTTATATCAACCCTCTATCCCAGAAACACCCAGCTATGTTCAGGATACTGAAGAATGAAGGGTTTATTACTATTGTAGTACTGACTTTTATATCAGTCCTCTATCCCAGAAACCCCCAGCTATGTTCAGGATACTGATGAATGAAGGGTTTATTACTATTGTAGTACTGACTTTTATATCAGTCCTCTATCCCAGAAACACCCAGCTATGTTCAGGATACTGATGAATGAAGGGTTTATTACTATTGTATTACTCTCTTTAGTAACTTAACTACTGACTTGTTCAATTGTTGTTGCATTGTCAAAGGTTAACCTGCAAGGAAGTGTTTCATTGCACTGTGTACTCCATGTATATGACAAATAAACACACTGTGTACTCCATGTACATGACAAATAAACACACTGTGTCCTCCATGTATATGACAAATAAATACACTGTGTCCTCCATGTATATGACAAATAAACACACTGTGTCCTCCATGTATATGACAAATAAATACACTGTGTACTCCATGTATATGACAAATAAACACACTGTGTACTCCATGTATATGACAAATAAACACACTGTGTACTCCACGTATATGACAAATAAACACACTGTGTACTCCATGTATATGACAAATAAACACACTGTGTTCTCCATGTATATGACAGATAAACACACTGTGTACTGTCGTGGATAATCGTCTCAGAAATATAACACTCTTACAAGAACTTGTAAAATCAATATAGGCTTTTAATATAACATATCACAAGCCGTGTCAGTCCGTGGAAAGACCAAATTCTATAAGCACTGGCTCTGTTCTTATACACACACATAAAAATGAGTCCATCACATACGTTAATTCAATTACTTCTCATACGTCATCTGTTACCATTGTCTTTCATTTTCAGGCTTCCTGCTTGTTCAGGCCCAATAACGCCTGTATCCGCTCTTGATTAGATTACAATGGTGCCAGGACCTTCTCAGTGTCCTAATATAAATATGTATTATGCCTATAGTCCATCTGTTGGTCATTTGGCTGCCCCCTCCTTTGTATGTCCCTCTGACCTCGGTTGTCCCAGCTCCTCTATGTTCTTACGGCCTTGCTTTAGTTTCCTGTCCTAGACAATAGACAATGTACTTTGAGTTTACACTAAGCCTTTATGCTTATAATGGCTTTGGCCATTATGTCTGTTATGTCTTAGTTTCCTGTTTTTACCAGCCTGTATCCATTCACTCATGTCTGCCTTCTCCTCCTATATTCTAATGTACACTTTTATGTCTGTCCCTAAATGTATCATTCACTCCCAAAGTACTCCATGTATATGACAAATAAACACACTGTGTACTCCATGTATATGACAAATAAACACACTGTGTACTCCATGTATATGACAAATAAACACACTGTGTACTCCATGTATATGACAAATAAACACACTGTGTACTCCATGTATATGACAAATAAACACACTGTGTACTCCATGTATATGAGAAATAAACACACTGTGTACTCCATGTATATGACAAATAAACACACTGTGTCCTCCATGTATATGACAAATAAACACACTGTGTCCTCCATGTATATGACAAATAAACACACTGTGTACTCCATGTATATGACAAATAAACACACTGTGTACTCCATGTAGATGACAAATAAACACACTGTGTACTCCATATATGATGAACTCCATCAGTATGTTATACCTGTACTGTACTAGATATTATTAGTTATTATACCTGTACTGTACTAGATATTATTAGTTATTATACCTGTACTGTACTAGATATTATTAGTTATTATACCTGTACTGTACTAGATATTATTAGTTATTATACCTGTACTGTACTAGATATTATTAGTTATTATACCTGTACTGTACTATATATTATTAGTTATTATACCTGTACTGTACTAGATATTATTAGTTATTATACCTGTACTGTACTAGATATTATTAGTTATTATACCTATACTGTACTAGATATTATTAGTTATTATACCTGTACTGTACTAGATATTATTAGTTATTATACCTATACTGTACTAGATATTATTAGTTATTATACCTATACTGTACTAGATATTATTAGTTATTATACCTGTACTGTACTAGATATTATTAGTTATTATACCTGTACTGTACTAGATATTATTAGTTATTATACCTGTACTGTACTAGATATTATTAGTTATTATACCTGTACTGTACTAGATATTATTAGTTATTATACCTGTACTGTACTAGATATTATTAGTTAGTATACCTGTACTATACTAGATATTATTAGTTATTATACCTGTACTTTACTAGATATTATTAGTTATTATACCTGTACTGTACTATATATTATTAGTTATTATACCTGTACTGTACTAGATATTATTAGTTATTATACCGGTACTGTACTAGATATTATTAGTTATTATACCTGTGCTGTACTAGATATTATTAGTTATTATACCTGTACTGTACCAGATATTATTAGTTATTATACCTGTGCTGTACTAGATATTATTAGTTATTATACCTGTACTGTACTAGATATTATTAGTTATTATACCTATACTGTACTAGATATTATTAGTTATTATACCGGTACTGTACTAGATATTATTAGTTATTATACCTGTACTGTACTAGATATTATTAGTTATTATACCTGTACTGTACTAGATATTATTAGTTATTATACCTGTATTGTACTAGATATGATTAATTATTATACCTGTACTGTACTAGATATTATTAGTTATTATACCTGTACTGTACTAGATATTATTAGTTATTATACCTGTACTGTACTAGATATTATTAGTTATTATACCTGTACTGTACTAGATATTATTAGTTATCAACAGCTCAGTAAGTTATACATGTACTGGATATTATTAGTTATCAACAGCTCAGTAAGTTATACCTGTACTGTACTGGATACTATAGTTATTTTCTTATGGTTTCCATGGATTTCAAGCAGGCAACGCCATCAGGTCCAAACCCAAAACAAGGAAATAGGAGGAGACAGGTGTGTTGGGGGTTTCCTGCCAGCGTGACCACCAGCTTCACTTCCTGAACATGAAAAAGGATGACAGGCGTGTTGGGGGTTTCCTGCCAGCGTGACCACCAGCTTCACTTCCTGAACATGAAAAAGTGTGACAGGCGTGTTGGGGGTTTCCTGCCAGCGTGACCACCAGCTTCACTTCCTGAACATGAAAAAGGGTGACAGGCGTGTTGGGGGTTTCCTGCCAGCGTGACCACCAGCTTCACTTCCTGAACATGAAAAAGGGTGACAGGCGTGTTGGGGGTTTCCTGCCAGCGTGACCACCAGCTTCACTTCCTGAACATGAAAAAGGGTGACAGGTGTGTTGGGGGTTTCCTGCCAGCGTGACCACCAGCTTCACTTCCTGAACATGAAAAAGGGTGACAGGCGTGTTGGGGGTTTCCTGCCAGCGTGATCACCAGCTTCACTTCCTGAACATGAAAAAGGGTGACAGGCGTGTTGGGGGTTTCCTGCCAGCGTGACCACCAGCTTCACTTCCTGAACATGAAAAAGGGTGACAGGCGTGTTGGGGGTTTCCTGCCAGCGTGACCACCAGCTTCACTTCCTGAACATGAAAAAGGGTGACAGGCGTGTTGGGGGTTTCCTGCCAGCGTGACCACCAGCTTCACTTCCTGAACATGAAAAAGGGTGACAGGCGTGTTGGGGGTTTCCTGCCAGCGTGACCACCAGCTTCACTTCCTGAACATGAAAAAGGGTGACAGGTGTGTTGGGGGTTTCCTGCCAGCGTGACCACCAGCTTCACTTCCTGAACATGAAAAAGGGTGACAGGTGTGTTGGGGGTTTCCTGCCAGCGTGACCACCAGCTTCACTTCCTGAACATGAAAAAGGGTGACAGGTGTGTTGGGGGTTTCCTGCCAGCGTGACCACCAGCTTCACTTCCTGAACATGAAAAAGGGTGACAGGTGTGTTGGGGGTTTCCTGCCAGCGTGACCACCAGCTTCACTTCCTGAACATGAAAAAGGGAGACAGGTGGGATGCAGAAATAAGGAGGTTTTTTCAGTTTCTTTTTCAGTATTTTATTTCAGTGTTTGATTCATTTAGTTTGTAAATAATGATGTATCTCTTCTTTAGTTTGTCAAATGCAGTGAACCTGCTGAGAGATGGAGGAGGGAATGAGAGGCCAGAACATCAATCTCATCTTCATGGAGGACATTGATGCCAGATGCAGTGAACATGCTGAGAGATGAAGGAGGGGATGAGAGGCCAGAACATCAATCTCATCTTCATGGAGGACATTGATGCCAGATGCAGTGAACCTGCTGAGAGATGAAGGAGGGGATGAGAGGCAAGAACATCAATCTCATCTTCATGGAGGACATTGATGTCAGATGCAGTGAACCTGCTGAGAGATGGAGGAGGGGATGAGAGGCCAGAACATCAATCTCATCTTCATGGAGGACATTGATACCAGATGCAGTGAACCTGCTGAGAGATGGAGGAGGGGATGAGAGGCCAGAACATCAATCTCATCTTCATGGAGGACATTGATGCCAGATGCAGTGAACCTGCTGAGAGATGGAGGAGGGGATGAGAGGCCAGAACATCAATCTCATCTTCAAGGAGGACATTGATGCCAGATGCAGTGAACCTGCTGAGAGATGAAGGAGGGGATGAGAGGCCAGAGCAACAATCTCATCTTCATGGAGGACATTGATGCCAGATGCAGTGAACCTGCTGAGAGATGAAGGAGGGGATGAGAGGCCAGAACATCAATCTCATCTTCATGGAGGACATTGATGCCAGATGCAGTGAACCTGCTGAGACATGGAGGAGGGGATGAGAGGCCAGAACATCACTCTCATCTTCATGGAGGACATTGATGCCAGGTGCAGTGAACCTGCTGAAAGATGGAGGAGGAGATGTGAGGCCAGAACATCAATCTCATCTTCAAGGAGGACATTGATGCCAGATAGGGTGAACCTGATGAGACATGGAGGAGGGGATGAGACAGAACATCAATCTCATCTTCATGGTGGACATTGATGCCAGATGCAGTGAACCTGCTGAGAGATGGAGGAGGGGATGAGAGGCCAGAACATCAATCTCATCTTCATGGAGGACATTGATGCCAGATAGGGTGAACCTGATGAGAGATGGAGGAGGGGATGAGAGGCCAGAACATCAATCTCATCTTCATGGAGGACATTGATGCCAGATGCAGTGAACCTGCTGAGAGATGAAGGAGGGGATGAGAGGCCAGAGCAACAATCTCATCTTCATCGAGGACATTGATGCCAGATGCAGTGAACCTGCTGAGAGATGAAGGAGGGGATGAGAGGCCAGAACATCAATCTCATCTTCATGGAGGACATTAATGCAAGATGCAGTGAACCTGCTGAGAGATGGAGGAGGGGATGAGAGGCCAGAACATCAATCTCATATTCATGGAGGACATTGATGCCAGATGCAGTGAACCTGCTGAGAGATGGAGGAGGGGATGAGAGGCCAGAACATCAATCTCATCTTCATGGAGGACATTGATGCCAGATGCAGTGAACCTGCTGAGAGATGGAGGAGGGGATGAGAGGCAAGAACATCAATCTCATCTTCATGGAGGACATTGATGCCAGATGCAGTGAACCTGCTGAGAGATGGAGGAGGGGATGAGAGGCCAGAACATCAATCTCATCTTCATGGAGGACATTGATGCCAGATGCAGTGAACCTGCTGAGAGATGGAGGAGGGGATGAGAGGCCAGAACATCAATCTCATCTTCATGGAGGACATTGATGCCAGATGCAGTGAACCTGCTGAGAGATGGAGGAGGGGATAAGAGGCCAGAACATCAATCTCATCTTCATGGAGGACATTGATGCCAGATGCAGTGAACCTGCTGAGAGATGGAGGAGGGGATTAGAGGCCAGAACATCAATCTAATCTTCATGGAGGACATTGATGCCAGATGCAATGAACCTGCTGAGAGATGGAGGAGGGTATGAGAGGCCAGAACATCACTCTCATCTTCATGGAGGACATTGATGCCAGATGCAGTGAACCTGCTGAGAGATGGAGGAGGGGATGAGAGGCCAGAACATCAATCTCATCTTCATGGAGGACATTGATGCCAGATGCAGTGAACCTGCTGAGAGATGGAGGAGGGGATGAGAGGCCAGAACATCAATCTCATCTTCATGGAGGACATTGATGCCAGATGCAGTGAACCTGCTAAGAGATGAAGGAGGGGATGAGAGGCCAGAACATCAATCTCATCTTCATGGAGCACATTGATGCCAGATGCAGTGAACCTGCTAAGAGATGAAGGAGGGGATGAGAGGCCAGAACATCAATCTCATCTTCATGGAGGACATTGATGCCAGATGCAGTGAACCTGCTAAGAGATGAAGGAGGGGATGAGAGGCCAGAACATCAATCTCATCTTCATGGAGGACATTGATGCCAGATGCAGTGAACCTGCTGAGAGATGGAGGAGGGGATGAGAGGCCAGAACATCAATCTCATCTTCATGGAGGACATTGATGCCAGATGCAGTGAACCTGCTGAGAGATGGAGGAGGGGATGAGAGGCCAGAACATCACTCTCATCTTCATGGAGGACATTGATGCCAGATGCAGTGAACCTGCTGAGAGATGGAGGAGGGGATGAGAGGCCAGAACATCAATCTCATCTTCATGGAGGACATTGATAACAGATGCAGACACATGTGCAAGTAATGAACGTTTTTTAATCAAGATCTCATTGACTTCAACATTTGAACAGCAGTTTTCTCCAAAAATAGTTTTAACATGAACATTTTGTCCATAACGTTTTAGAGAAACCTTCCTGAATTGAAACATGGGACCAAATTGGTTGTTCCAGTTTTCCATGCTGATGGACATGACCTGCCATGTCAGGTACTTGAACAGGATCATTAATATTGTCAGTAGGTATTTATTATCATTTTATAAGGTTTAACCTAATAAACCTTTTACCATGGTATGACATGATTTTATATTTCTAGATGAAATTCAACACCCGATATGTGGCAGGTGCTGGACTGGCAGATGGGGAGCAGATGGAGAGGCTCTGGTCCTATCTGAGGTGCTTTGGGAAGGTCACCAAAGAAATGAGGCCGTCCCATCGTATTGACCTCCTGACTGATGCACCATGGGAAAAAGATAATGAGACCGTCCCATCGTATTGACCTCCTGACTGATGCACTTCTCCACCATGGGAAAAAGATACGCCAGAGGCAACGTTAGTTCACTTGAAATTGTTCTTCATTTACTTGATGCTGATGGACTCTAGTGATGTTCCTAACATGTCCTGTTGTTTTGTTGTAGTGGACTCTAGTGATGTTCCTAACATGTTCTGTTGTAGTGGACTCTAGTGATGTTCCTAACATGGTCTGTTGTTTTGTTGTAGTGGACTCTAGTGATGTTCCTAACATGTTCTGTTGTAGTGGACTCTAGTGATGTTCCTAACATGGTCTGTTGTTTTGTTGTAGTGGACTCTAGTGATGTTCCTAACATGGTCTGTTGTTCTGTTGTAGTGGACTCTAGTGATGTTCCTAACATGGTCTGTTGTTCTGTTGTAGTGGACTCTAGTGATGTTCCTAACATGTCCTGTTGTTCTGTTGTAGTGGACTCTAGTGATGTTCCTAACATGTCCTGTTGTAGTGGACTCTAGTGATGTTCCTAACATGGTCTGTTGTTCTGTTGTAGTGGACTCTAGTGATGTTCCTAACATGTCCTGTTGTTCTGTTGTAGTGGACTCTAGTGATGTTCCTAACATGGTCTGTTGTTTTGTTGTAGTGGACTCTAGTGATGTTCCTAACATGTCCTGTTGTTCTGTTGTAGTGGACTCTAGTGATGTTCCTAACATGTTCTGTTGTTCTGTTGGACTCTAGTGATGTTCCTAACATGGTCTGTTGTTTAGTTGTAGTGGACTCTAGTGATGTTCCTAACATGTTCTGTTGTGTTGTTGTAGTGGACTCTAGTGATGTTCCTAACATGTCCTGTTGTTCTGTTGTAGTGGACTCTAGTGATGTTCCTAACATGTCCTGTTGTTCTGTTGTAGTGGACTCTAGTGATGTTCCTAACATGTCCTGTTGTAGTGGACTCTAGTGATGTTCCTAACATGTCCTGTTGTTTTGTTGTAGTGGACTCTAGTGATGTTCCTAACATGGTCTGTTGTTCTGTTGTAGTGGACTCTAGTGATGTTCCTAACATGGTCTGTTGTAGTGGACTCTAGTGATGTTCCTAACATGGTCTGTTGTTCTGTTGTAGTGGACTCTAGTGATGTTCCTAACATGGTCTGTTGTAGTGGACTCTAGTGATGTTCCTAACATGTCCTGTTGTTCTGTTGTAGTGGACTCTAGTGATGTTCCTAACATGGTCTGTTGTTCTGTTGTAGTGGACTCTAGTGATGTTCCTAACATGTCCTGTTGTAGTGGACTCTAGTGATGTTCCTAACATGTCCTGTTGTTCTGTTGTAGTGGACTCTAGTGATGTTCCTAACATGGTCTGTTGTAGTGGACTCTAGTGATGTTCCTAACAGGGTCTGTTGTTCTGTTGTAGATGACTCTAGTGATGTTCCTAACATGTCCTGTTGTCCTGTTGTAGTGGACTCTAGTGATGTTCCTAACATGGTCTGTTGTTTAGTTGTAGTGGACTCTAGTGATGTTCCTAACATGTTCTGTTGTGTTGTTGTAGTGGACTCTAGTGATGTTCCTAACATGGTCTGTTGTTTAGTTGTAGTGGACTCTAGTGATGTTCCTAACATGGTCTGTTGTTCTGTTGTAATGGACTCTAGTGATGTTCCTAACATGTCCTGTTGTAGTGGACTCTAGTGATGTTCCTAACATGTCCGGTTGTTCTGTTGTAGTGGACTCTAGTGATGTTCCTAACATGTTCTGCTGTAGTGGACTCTAGTGATGTTCCTAACATGGTCTGTTGTTCTGTTGTAGTGGACTCTAGTGATGTTCCTAACATGTTCTGCTGTAGTGGACTCTAGTGATGTTCCTAACATGTCCTGTTGTTCTGTTGTAGTGGACTCTAGTGATGTTCCTAACATGGTCTGTTGTTCTGTTGTAGTGGACTCTAGTGATGTTCCTAACATGTCCTGTTGTTCTGTTGGACTCTAGTGATGTTCCTAACATGTCCTGTTGTGTTGTTGTAGTGGACTCTAGTGATGTTCCTAACATGGTCTGTTGTTTTGTTGTAGTGGACTCTCTGCCACAGAGGTTTTCCCAGCAACAGAAGTTCAACAGAGGCAGGAAGGGAAATGGCAGAAATTGCATTCTCTTCCAGGTAAACCAGAGCGACTAAGGTAGATGTCACACGTCAAAATGCTGATTTATGACCCTATGTCATGATGACGTGTGCATGCCCATATTTGGGCTTCCGGTCAGGATATCCTGGTGGGGTGGGGGGCGGGGGGTGGGGGGCGGGGGGTAGGAAGTGTGTCACGATCGTCGTAACTTTGAAGAGAGGACAATGGCGCAGGGTGATAGAAAGACATCTTCTTTTTATTAAGAAGACGAAACAAACGAACAAAAACAACAAACAGACGACCGTGAAGCTATACAAACAAATAGTGCTGACACTAAACACTACACATAGACAATTACCCACAATAGCCTACTGCCCATGGCTGCCTTAAATATGGCTCCCAATCAGAGACAATGAATGACAGCTGTCTCTGATTGAGAACCATTCAGGCAACCATAGACATACCTAGACACCTACACTCAAACACAAACCCATCTACTCTACCTAAACCCTCTATACCATACAACCACCCCAGACGAGACAAAAACACACAAACATCCCCCCTGTCGCACCCTGACCTAACCAAAATATTACAGAAAACAAAGATAACAAAGGCCAGGGCGTGACAAAGTGACCATGTGTTTGGGCATCCTGTTTCTGTTTCTCACGGTTTATAGTGTGACAATAGTTTTTTATAGTGTCTTTGAAGTTGTCATGATGTTTGATGTCTAGTGTCCTGTTTGGAACGGGGTGGGGGGGAATGAACATTTCAAAGAGTAAGCATTTCAAAGAGTAAGGGCCCCGCTATTGTATTGCCCTCCGGGTTGTTGTCTATGAAACACGAATGTCCTGGGGTATTGGGCTTTGCAGACGCCTTATAAAGCCCCAGAACAATACATGCGTAAGACTGTACATGGTAACCCCCGGAAAATTGAACAAAAATGACACCTATGCCAATTTTCGGTATGTTATGCACGTCTTGTCATGAACCCAGTGACCAAAGCATTGAGGAAGTTCTGTGTGAAGCTCCAGAATGTTTTAAAGGAGTTTTGGGTACGAGTGAGGGACATATGTCTTACATATTCCAGCCGGAGGATTCTACGGTAAAGATATTCACAGACAGTGGCCCCAAACCCCTTTATCAGGCAAAACCTGGGAGTTTTTCTCCTGCTCTGCGGATGAGAGAATGGATAAAGATTAGGCTGGCGCTCTGTGAAATTGAACAGGCCCTGAGTGGTACAAATGTGCCCCGGATATGCGTTGGAAGAACAGGTCTGTGGCCGCAGTGATCTGAAGGCCCTAAGAATCGCTTCAATGGCCTATAGCCCTGACACCAAAGTGACAATTTTAGTCTGTGAACTCTATGATGGTGCTAATGCTACAAAGTCTGTCAATTCTCCTGTATCTTCCAGAGCATGCAAAGATGTAAACTTTTTTATTCCTGTGTTTAGTTTTAAATGGGTGGATTATCCAATTTTCATAACACTTATGAATAAGCTGGACAGTCTTTTCCAAAATGGTGAACAATTACAGCGCTGGCCGCGGCTGTCCTTGAGACACAGCCAGGACCTAAAGGCCCGACGGATTATATACCCCTGGAGGGAAAACTTACGGAGTTTTGATGGACCGTGCAAGAGAGCCAGGCAGTTTGATGGGGAATTGGACACGGATAATGGTGGATGGCTATACCAGGCCCCTGTATCTGTAAGAAAGGCATAGTAAAAGACCTTAATTATGAACGGATATAAATTGTATGTACATGATTTTTTGAATGAAATAAAGATGTTTTTAAAAGCAGTATCTAACGACGTCCTGAACTCTCTCGTTTTTCACTCCTCAGTCTGTCCCCGAGAAAAAAAACTGGCGGAAAAAGCCATGTGCGCTGGTGTGTGCGTGTGTGTGTGTGTGTGTGTGTGTGTGTGTGTGTGAGTGTGAGTGTGAGTGTGTGTGTGTGTGTGTGTGTGTGTGTGTGTGTGTGTGTGTGTGTGTGTGTGTGTGTGTGTGTGTGTGTGTGTGTGTGTGTGTGTGTGTGAGAAACAAGGTCCCTTCGGATTGTGGACATTTCAAGCTTTCAACAACAATAAAACAGCCATCTAAATACTGTTTCTAAGCCTAACACCCTGTTGAGTTTCCTATTTAGTTGTGTTTATATGTACAGGCACCGAGCTTCCAGGTGGCGCCATCCTATGGTTGTTCAGTGCATGTACACCGGGGAGATTAGAACCCCAAAGAAAGATCCTAAAGGTCATTTCAGATTCAGGTTTAGGGTGTAATAACTTTAGTGAAACCGCATTTCACACCATGTACAGACATAGAGAGCCAACACATAAAGGTGTAACAGGGATGAATGGATATTCAATGTACAACAGTGGTCTTCTGTAACAAGCAATACGGGTTAAATATGGGCCACAGTCAATCATGACAGCCTCTTTAGGAAAGGCCTTTACTTATGCCTTAAACAGATTCATTTTCTACACATCTTATTCATTAATGCTGTGGGATAAATCAGGTGTTTCTAGGTGGGCGTAAACAAATCTACAGTGAAACAAAAGTGTACATTTTACACACATGTTTATTGACTTTTAAAAAGACCACAGTAACATGACAGATATAGTGGAGATGCATGCTACACAAATCTGCTAGTGGATATTCAATGTACAACAATAGTCTTTAATTTAGATTACTTCAATGATTGAAGTGTATGTACCTAATATGTTGTACTAGTATATACGTTAAGCTTAAACTTAAAAAAGCTTAAACTTAAAAAATAAAATAAAAAACATATTTATGTGTTAGTTAATTAAGAAGCTGAATATAAAAAATAATATAAAGATGCTGCTTCTTCCATAGAAATGGGTCAGGCCTCTTGCTCAATAGCACAAAGCAGATCATTCAATCAATGGTCTTACTGGTTCTAGACTATGTTGAAGTAATCTAAATTAAATGCATCGGCCCCTTCATTAAAAACTTTAGATGCATTTGACCGTAGATCGCTATGTTTTATAAAAGGTACATGTTCAGTACACATTGTCACGAACCGGCTCAAAGCCCGTAACAAAAGGGAGACCACATGGAGATAAGGAATAACAACCTATATTTATTAACTTAAGTAAATACAATTAACAATGGTGTGTGTGTAGTCAGCAGTCAGTAGTGTAGGTGAGTGGTTGCGTGTACACATGGGATAAGTAGGGGTGTTGAAGGGTGCCAACACAAACAAACCAAATAACCACAACCAGGCCACAACCAAAATCTGTCTGTGTCTGACTGGGGAGAGTCTCTTCCATGAATGGGGAAGTGGTGTATTTATCCTGGGACACACCGGGCCCAGGTGTGTCTGCATGGAGAGAGTCTCCTCCATGAATGGGGAAGAGGTGTATTTATCCTGGGACACACCCGGGCCCAGGTGTGTCTGCATGGGGAGAGTCTCCTCCATGAATGAGGAAGTGGTGTATTTATCCTGGGACACACCGGGCCCAGGTGTGTCTGCATGGAGAGAGTCTCCTCCATGAATGGGGAAGAGGTGTATTTATCCTGGGACACACCCGGGCCCAGGTGTGTCTGCATGGGGAGAGTCTCCTCCATGAATGGGGAAGTGGTGTATTTATCCTGGGACACACCCGGGCCCAGGTGTGTCTGCATGGAGAGAGTCTCCTCCATGAATGGGGAAGAGGTGTATTTATCCTGGGACACACCCGGGCCCAGGTGTGTCTGCATGGGGAGAGTCTCCTCCATGAATGGGGAAGTGGTGTATTTATCCTGGGACACACCCGGGCCCAGGTGTGTCTGCATGGAGAGAGTCTCCTCCATGAATGGGGAAGAGGTGTATTTATCCTGGGACACACCGGGCCCAGGTGTTTCCCATGTAGCTGACGACCCTCCCAACTCCGCCCACCGACATCCTAATAAGGAATCAAGAACAAAGAGAGAATACGGCAGACAGAGTGGGAGGGTCGTCACAACATCCCTGCGTTCTCTATTATAAAGTAGGCTGTCCTTTGAGGTCACGTAGGTCAATTTGTTGCTCTCTTTGCCTTTATACATCTAATTGACCTACTGTAAACTCCCTCAGGTGTAAACATCTACAATAATCCTTAGACATACGAGTCAGAGTTATCATACCCAGTGTCAGGGTTTGCTAACTCTGGAAAATCCTTTGGTATGTACAGGGTTAGGTAAATCAGATCTTTGCCCCCCTTACATGGGGAATAATATCCAAGCTGCTCTAAACGTTGATGTTTTTGGTGTCTCTAGGTTCATCTCTAGACTGTTGAATGAGGCCTGTTACAACTTTCTTACAAAACCTTTAAAGGGAGTTTGTGAAACCACTCAGTCATGGCTGTATGTAGAACATATTTAACACGTATTGCAGTTTCCAGAAGACTCCTGTTGTACTTTGAATCGCCACTCATCCCTGTTACATCATGATGTGATGGCTCTCTAACATGTTTATAATCCACATAGTGTGAATATTGTTTTCCTTAAAGTTATTACCCCCCTAAACCGAAATATGAAATTAGCTTTATGATCTTTCTTAACCCCTATTACTTTTGAGTTCTAATCTCCCGCATAAGGCTTCCTAGTTATGTCGAATGTTAGGAAGCTCTTGTAACGGCGGTCCTCCTTCTCTTCATCAGAAAAGGAGGAGTATTGATCGAACCAAGGCGCAGTGGAGTTTGAACACATATTTATTAAACGAAAACACGAACTTGAATAAACTAACAAAAATAACAAACGGTGTAGACAAATCTAGACGACGAACTTACATGAAACAAGAAGAACGCACGAATAGAGAAAACAGGCTACACAAAAACAACGATGAACAAAACAAACCGAAAACAGTCCCGTGTGGTGCAACGACATACACAAACATGGAAGACAATCACCCACAACGAACACTGTGACAACGCCTACCTAAATATGACTCTTAATTAGAGGAACGCCAAACACCTGCCTCTAATTAAGAGCCATATCAGGCAACCCAAAACCAACACAGAAACAGAAAACATAGAATGCCCACCCAACCTCACGTCCTGACCAACTAACACACATAACAACTAACATAAATAGGTCAGGAACGTGACATTACCCCCCCCCATAAGGTGCGAACTCCGGGCGCACCAGCACAAAGTCTAGGGGAGGGTCTGGGTGGGCATTTAACCACGGTGGTGGCTCAGGCTCCGGGCGAGGTCCCCACCCCACCATAATCCATCCTAGCTTCCATCTCCCTCTAAGAATGTCCACCCTCCTTTTACCCCCACAAAATCTTCTTAGTAACATCACTAATAGGGACAGCACCGGGACAGAGAGATAGATCAAGACAGAGGGATAGATAAGAATATAGAGGTAGATCAAGATAGAGAGGGAGATAATGATAGAGGGGCAACTCCGGACTGAAAGGCAGCTCCGGACAGAGAGACAGCTCTGGACTGAGGGGCAGTTCTGGGTAAATAGCCGTTTCTGGCTGAAGGGCAGCTCATGGCTGACTGACGGCTCTCGACGCTCATGGCTGGCTGACGGCTCTCGACGCTCATGGCTGGCAGACGGCTCTCGACGCTCATGGCTGGCTGACGGCTCTCGACGCTCATGGCTGGCTGACGGCTCTCGACGCTCATGGCTGGCTGACGGCTCTCGACGCTCATGGCTGGCTGACGGCTCTCGACGCTCATGGCAGGCTGACGGCTCTCGACGCTCATGGCAGGCTGACGGCTCTCGACGCTCATGGCAGGCTGACGGCTCTCGACGCTCATGGCAGGCTGACGGCTCTCGACGCTCATGGCAGGCTGACGGCTCTCGACGCTCATGGCTCTCTGACGGCTCTCGACGCTCATGGCTCTCTGACGGCTCTCGACGCTCATGGCTCTCTGACGGCTCTGGCTGCTCATGGCTCGCTGGCGGCTCTGGCAGATCCTGTCTGGTTGGCGGCTCTGGCAGATCCTGTCTGGTTGGCGGCTCTGGCAGATCCTGTCTGGTTAGCGGCTCTGGCAGATCCTGTCTGGTTGGCGGCTCTGGCAGATCCTGTCTGACGGGCGGCTCTAGCGGCTCCTGTCTGGCGGGCGGCTCTAGCGGCTCCTGTCTGGCGGACGGCTCTGTAGGCTCATGGCAGACGGGCGGCTTTGCAGGCTCATGGCAGACGGGCGGCTTTGCAGGCTCAATGCAGACGGATGGCTCAGACGGCGCTGGGGAGACGGATGGCTCAGATGGCGCTGGGGAGACGGATGGCTCAGATGGCGCTGGGGAGACGGATGGCTCAGATGGCGCTGGGGAGACGGATGGCTCAGATGGCGCTGGGGAGACGGATGGCTCTGGCCGGATAAGGTGCACTGTAGACTTGGTGCGTGGTGCCGGAACTGGAGGCCCCGGGCTAAGGATACGCACCTTCCTACTAGTGCGGGGAGCAGGGACAGGGCACACTGTACTCTCAAAGCCCACTCTATACCTGGTGCGAGGTACCGGCACTGGTGACACCGGGCTGAGGACAAGCACATCAGGATTAGTAGGGGGAGAAGATACAGTGTGTACAGGGCTCTGGAGACGCACAGGAGGCTTAGTGCGTGGTGCCGGAACTGGAGGCACCGGGCTAGATACACTTGGAGGAGGAACAGGGCTCAGGAGACGCACTGGTAGCCTAGTGCGTAGTGTAGGCACTGTAGGTACTAGGCTGGGGCGGGGAGGTGGCGCTGGAAATACCGGACCGTGGAGGCTACTGGCACTCTTAAGCATTGAGCCTGCCCAACCTTACCTGGTTGAATGCTCCCGGTCGCCCGACCAGTGCGGGGAGGTGGAATAACCCGCACCGGCCTATGTAGGCGAACCGGGGAAACCATGCGTAAGGCAGGTGCCATGTATGCCGGCCCGAGGAGACGCACTGGAGACCAGACGCGTTGAGCCGGCCTCATGACACCTGGCTCAATACCCAATCTAGCCCTACCAGTGCGGGGAGGTGGAATAACCCGCACTGGGCTATGCACTTGTACAGGAGACACCGTGCGCTCTACTGCGTAACACGGCGCCTGCCCGTACTCCCGCTCTCCACGGTAAGCCTGGGAAGTGGGCGCAGGTCTCCTACCTGCCCTTGGCCCACTACCTCTTAGCCCCCCCCCAAGAAATTTTTGGGTGTTACTCACGGGCTTTTTGGGCTTCCGTGCCAGACGAGTTCCCTCATAACTCCGGTTCCTCTCTCCGGTAGCCTCCGCTCTCCTCAGTGCCTCCAGCTGTTCCCATGGGAGGCGATCCCTACCAGCCAGGATCTCCTCCCATGTGTAGCAACCTTTTCCGTCCAATATATCGTCCCAAGTCCATTCCTCCTTCTTTTCCTGTCCCTTACTCCGTTTACTCCGCTGCTTGGCTCTGGTATGGTGGGTGATTCTGTAACGGCGGTCCTCCTTCTCTTCATCAGAAAAGGAGGAGTATTTATCGAACCAAGGCGCAGTGGAGTTTGAACACATATTTATTAAACGAAAACACGAACTTGAATAAACTAACAAAAATAACAAACGGTGTAGACAAATCTAGACGACGAACTTACATGAAACAAGAAGAACGCACGAATAGAGAAAACAGGCTACACAAAAACAACGATGAACAAAACAAACCGAAAACAGTCCCGTGTGGTGCAACGACATACACAAACACGGAAGACAATCACCCACAACGAACACTGTGACAACGCCTACCTAAATATGACTCTTAATTAGAGGAACGCCAAACACCTGCCTCTAATTAAGAGCCATACCAGGCAACCCAAAACCAACACAGAAACAGAAAACATAGAATGCCCACCCAAACTCACGTCCTGACCAACTAACACACATAACAACTAACATAAATAGGTCAGGAACGTGACAGCTCTGTTGGTTGTAACAAAAACCAAACATAAAAAATACCTTTGACCCCCAGCTTTTCACATACTGGGTCATTTTAATTTAGCCTGTTGTATGTCTCTAGCCACTTGGAGGCTCGGTGCATCTACATAGAAAAAGTACCAAATTCAACCATTGGTGGATGGTAACTAAAAAATAATGGCAGGGCTTGTAGTCATGTTAAGATTTTCATTGTTTTCTTGTCAGAGTTTTATGGTTTTGCATATGTCTGTGCATTATAGGATGTTGTGATAGGTTTGAGGATCAGATCACGCCTATTGGTATTCTTGATCATTTATTGTTCCAAAAAAAAAAAGACCCACAACTGTTCTGGGTTAATTCCCTAGCTGTTTGCATGGCTTGGTAGTGTATTAGCCTGGTATGAGGCATGATAAATAATACAATTTAAGTAAAGTATAAAATAAACCGTATTATCCTAAATTGAGAAATTAATTTTTAAAAATCACATCAACATCATAATCTTCCGCCGAAAATAGTGTATTCGTGAATGGGCCACGTAAAGGACCGGACGCAGTTTGCTTCTGAGAATCCCGGTCTAACTCTGTCTGTTCCCAATCCATTATGCCCTGTAGCATCTGGGTATCATACAGACGTTAGATAATATTAACATGTTATATACATTTTTAAATTACATGAATATGTGCAAAAATGTCAATTTGTCAATTTCAAGGTGACGCAACGCCTGGTTATACTGCGTTTCTGCCTAAATGTATAGTGTCTAGAGCCATGGCATCATAATGAGGTGGATTAATTCGGGTGGGACTGTGTTATACCTCACTGAAGGCCCAGGCCCCAGGCCCACAGCACGCCACTGCTATAACATCCACAATGTTCAAACAAGTCCCCGCATCCCAAATCTAATATCTACGTTTTCACGAACTCACCTTCAGAAAGCGGAAGGATTTACAGATGATCTTGTCCGATAACTATTCTGGGGCTGCTGTCCTGCCTGTTTGTAACTGCGCTAAAACGATGCGAACAGAGTGGGAAACTATCTGTTTCACTAGACTCGTTGAGAAGTTTGCGGCCTTGGCTCAAAAGTAGTGATAGTACTGAATGAGTTTACAGAGCCCGGGGTGACGGGTTTTTAATAAATAAAAAAAATCCGGGCGCTATCCGGTATATTTGATTACTAAATTAGTGGGTTCAAACATTAGGATTGGGGTGTCGAGACAGTATTAACCTTTTGATATTCTACAACCTCCGGGGGGCACCTCGATGCTGGGGGGTGGAGACAGTATTACCCTTTTGATATTCTACAACCTCTGGGGGGCACCTCGATGCTGGGGGGTGGAGACAGTATTACCCTGTTGATATTCTACAACCTCCGGGGGGCACCTCGATGCTGGGGGGTGGAGACAGTATTACCCTTTTGATATTCTACAACCTCCGGGGGGCTAGCACCTCGATGCTGGGGGGTGGAGACAGTATTACCCTTTTGATATTCTACAACCTCCGGGGGGCTAGCACCTCGATGCTGGGGGGTGGAGACAGTATTACCCTGTTGATATTCTACAACCTCCGGGGGGCACCTCGATGCTGGGGGGTGGAGACAGTATTACCCTTTTGATATTCTACAACCTCCGGGGGGCACCTCGATGCTGGGGGGTCGGTCTAGACATCGCTATTATTTCTGGGATGTTTGACCTTTTTAGCCCCCACATCCTCTGGGGGGTGAGCTAAATTAGGTTTTGAAAGGCTGTTAATGAAGCGTAAGTGTCCGTAAGACCCAGACACACTTTTTTGTTGGGGGGAGGGGGGGGGGGGGGGGGTAGGCCTCTGTTTTGCAGGATATTGTAAAGAGAGAGAGAGCCTTGAGCGCAACCGCATAGCCATTTATGAACACACACCCCGCCCTGTTTTCTTTGTTTTGAAACACACACACATCCACTACCGCACACGCACGCACACACGAACGCGCGCACATGGCTTTTTCCGCAAGTCTTTTTCTCCGGGGGCATGCTTGGTGATAGATGGAAAGGACTTATTCCTATCGTTAAAAGGTGAGATACCATTTATTTAATTCAAAATATTTAGTACATACAGTTTATAGCCGTTCATAATTAATGTATTTTACTATGCCTTTCTTACAGATATAGGTCCTGGTTAGCCCTGACCATTATCCGATCGCTAAGACGCTTGCACACTCCCTCAAAGCGCCGTAAATTTTCCCTCCATGGGTAGATAATCCGTCCGGCATGTAAATCCTGGGTATGCCCACAGCATTAATGAATAAGAGGGGTAGAAAATGATTCTGTTTAAGTCATAAGTAAAGGCCTTTCCTAAAGAGGCTGTCATGATTGACTGTGGCCCATATTTAACACGTATTGCTTGTTACTTAAGACTATTGTTGTACATTGAATATCCACTAGCAGATTTGTGTAGCATGCATCTCTACTATATCTGTCATGTTACTGTGGTCTTTTTAAAAGTCAATAAACATATGTGTAAAATGTACACTTTTGTTTCACTGTAGATTTGTTTACGCCCACCTAGAAACACCTGATTTATCCCACAGCATTAATGAATAAGATGTGTAGAAAATGAATCTGTTTAAGTCATAAGTAAAGGCCTTTCCTAAAGAGGCTGTCATGATTGACTGTGGCCCATATTTAACACGTATTGCTTGTTACAGAAGACCACTGTTGTACGTTGAATATCCATTCATCCCTGTTACACCTTGATGTGTTGGCTCTCTATGTCTGTACATGGTGTGAAATGCGGTTTCACTAAAGTTATTACCCCCTAAACCTGAATCTGAAATGACCTTTAGGATCTTTCTTTGGGGTTCTTATCTCCCCGGTGTACATGCCCTGAACAACCATAGGATGGCGCCACCTGGAAGCTCGGTGCCTGTACATATAAAGACAACTAAATAGGAAACTCAACAGTGTGTTAGGCCTAGAAACAGTATTTATATGGCTGTTTTATTGTTGTTGAAAGCTTGAAATGTACACAATGCGAAGGGACCTTGTTTCTAACACACACACACACACGCACACACGCACGCACGCACGCACGCACGCACGCACACACACACACACACACACACACACACACACACACACACACACACACAGCGCACATGGCTTTTTCCGCCAGTGTTTTTCTCGGGGACAGACTGAGGAGTGAAAAACGAGAGAGTTCAGGACGTCGTTAGATACTGCTTTTAAAAACATCTTTATTTCATTCAAAAAATCATGTACATACAATTTATAGCCGTTCATAATTAAGGTCTTTTACTCTGCCTTTCTTACAGATACAGGGGCCTGGTATAGCCATCCACCATTATCCGTGTCCAATTCCCCTTCAAACTGCCTGGCTCTCTTGCACGGTTCATCAAAACTCCGTAAGTTTTCCCTCCAGGGGTATATAATCTGTCGGGCCTTTAGATCCTGGCTATGTCTCAAGGACAGCCGCGGCCAGCGCTGTAATTGTTCACCATTTTGGAAAAGACTGTCCAGCTTATTCATAAGTGTTATGAAAATTGGATAATCCACCCATTTAAAACTAAACACAGGAATAAAAAAGTTTACATCTTTGCATGCTCTGGAAGATACAGGAGAATTGACAGACTTTGCAGCATTAGCACCATCATAAAGTTCACAGACTAAAATTGTCACTTTGGCGTCAGGGCTATAGGCCATTGAAGCGATTCTTAGGGCCTTCAGATCACTGCGGCCGCAGACCTGTTCTTCCAACGCATATCCGGGCACATTTGTACCACTCAGGGCCTGTTCAATTTTACAGAGCGCCAGCCTAATCTTTAGCCATTCTCTCATCCGCAGAGCAGGAGAAAAACTCCCAGGTTTTGCCTGATAAAGGGGTTTGGGGCCACTGTCTGTGAATATCTTTACCGTAGAATCCTCCGGCTGGAATATGTAAGACATATGTCCCTCACTCGTACCCAAAACTCCTTTAAAACATTCTGGATCTTCACACAGAACTTCCTCAATGCTTTGGTCACTGGGTTCATGACAAGACGCGCATAACATACCGAAAATTGGCATAGGTGTCATTTTTGTTTAATATTCCGGGGGTTATCATGTACAGTCTTACGCATGTATTGTTCTGGGGCTTTATAAGGCGTCTGCAAAGCCCAATACCCCAGGACATTCGTGTTTCATAGACAACAACCCGGAGGGCAATAGAATAGGGGGGACTTACTCTTTGAAATGTTCATTCCCCCCACCCTGTTCCAAACAGGATACTAGACATCAAACATCATGACAACTTCAAAGACACTATAAAAAAATAGGGGGGGCTTACTCTTTGAAATGTTCATTCCCCCCACCCCGTTCCAAACAGGACACTAGACATCAAAGATCATGACAACTTCAAAAACAACTCTAAGCCGTGAGAACCAGGAACAGGATGCCCAAACACATGGTCACTTTCTCCCTACGTGTGCATGCAGGACCCTATGTCCTGAATGCACACGTCATCATGACATAGGGTCATAAATGAAAATTTTGACGTGTGACATCTACTTTATTCTCTCTAACATTGTGTTTATTCATAATGTTTTGCTAACATACATTTATAATGAGTAATTAACATTGTGTTTAATTCATTATGTTTAACTAACATACATTTATAATGAGTAATTAACATTGTGTTTAATTCATTATGTTTTGCTAACATACATTTATAATGAGTAATTAACATTAATTAACATTCATTATGTTTTACTAACATACATTTATAATGAGTAATTAACATTGTGTTTAATTCATAATGTTTTACTAACATACATTTATAATGAGTAATTAACATTAATTAACATTCATTATGTTTTACTAACATACATTTATAATGAGTAATTAACATTGTGTTTTATTCATAATGTTTTACTAACATACATTTATAATGAGTAATTAACATTGTGTTTAATTCATTATGTTTTACTAACATACATTTATAATGAGTAATTAACATTGTGTTTTATTCATAATGTTTTACTAACATACATTTATAATGAGTAATTAACATTGTGTTTTATTCATAATGTTTTGCTGACATACATTTATAATGAGTAATTAACATTGTGTTTTATTCATAATGTTTTGCTAACATACATTTATAATGAGTAATTAACATTGTGTTTTATTCATTATGTTTTACTAACATACATTTATAATGAGTAATTAACATTGTGTTTTATTCATAATGAGTTTTCATTCCAGTACACGTGATATTTTGTCTCGGACACTCCGTTTGAATACTCAACCGTAAGTGGTATTACTTCAAAAGCAGAATAGGTATTTATTTAGTATTTACAGATGCTCAGAATGAGCAATTGGAAATACATTGTGACTGTTCTGGTCCTTCAGCCTGGTCTGAGGAGATGGTGGTGTGTGGTCCTTCAGCCTGGTCTGAGGAGATGGTGGTGTGTAGTCCTTCAGCCTGGTCTGAGGAGATGGTGATGTGTGGTCCTTCAGCCTGGTCTGAGGAGATGGTGGTGTGTGGTCCTTCAGCCTGGTCTGAGGAGATGGTGATGTCTGGTCCTTCAGCCTGGTCTGAGGAGATGGTGATGTGTGGTCCTTCAGCCTGGTCTGAGGAGATGGTGGTGTCTGGTCCTTCAGCCTGGTCTGAGGAGATGGTGGTGTGTGGTCCTTCAGCCTGGTCTGAGGAGATGGTGGTGTGTGGTCCTTCAGCCTGGTCTGAGGAGATGGTGGTGTGTGGTCCTTCAGCCTGGTCTGAGGAGATGGTGGTGTGTGGTCCTTCAGCCTGGTCTGAGGAGATGGTGGTGTCTCCTCCTTCAGCCTGGTCTGAGGAGATGGTGGTGTTTGGTCCTTTAGCCTGGTCTGAGGAGATGGTGGTGTCTGCTCCTTCAGCCTGGTCTGAGGAGATGGTGGTGTCTCCTCCTTCAGCCTGGTCTGAGGAGATGGTGGTGTTTGGTCCTTTAGCCTGGTCTGAGGAGATGGTGGTGTCTGCTCCTTCAGCCTGGTCTGAGGAGATGGTTGTGTCTGGTCCTTCAGCCTGGTCTGAGGAGATGGTGGTGTGGTCCTTCAGCCTGGTCTGAGGAGATGGTGGTGTTTGGTCCTTTAGCCTGGTCTGAGGAGATGGTGGTGTCTGCTCCTTCAGCCTGGTCTGAGGAGATGGTGATGTCTGGTCCTTCAGCCTGGTCTGAGGATATGGTGGTGTGTGGTCCTTCATCCTGGTCTGAGGAGATGGTGGTGTCTGGTCCTTCAGCCTGGTCTGAGGAGATGTTGGTGTCTCGTCCTTCAGCCTGGTCTGAGGAGATGGTGATGTGTGGTCCTTCAGCCTGATATGCCTGGTCTGAGGAGATGGTGGTGTGGTCCTTCAGCCTGATATGCCTGGTCTGAGGAGATGGTGGTGTGTAGTCCTTCAGCCTGGTCTGAGGAGATGGTGGTGTTTGTTCCTTCAGCCTGGTCTGAGGAGATGTTGGTGTCTGGTCCTTCAGCCTGGTCTGAGGAGATGGTGGTGTGTGGTCCTTCAGCCTGATATGCCTGGTCTGAGGAGATGGTGGTGTGTGGTCCTTCAGCCTGGTCTGAGGAGATGGTGGTGTTTGGTCCTTCAGCCTGGTCTGAGGAGATGGTGGTGTGTAGTCCTTCAGCCTGGTCTGAGGAGATGGTGGTGTCTGGTCCTTCAGCGTGGTCTGAGGAGATGTTGGTGTCTGGTCCTTCAGCCTGGTCTGATGAGATGGTGGTGTGTGGTCCTTCAGCCTGATATGCCTGGTCTGAGGAGATGGTGGTGTGTAGTCCTTCAGCCTGGTCTGAGGAGATGGTGGTTTCTGCTCCTTCAGCCTGTTCTGAGGAGATGGTGGTTTTTGGTCCTTCAGTCTGGTCTGAGGAGATCGTGGTGTCTTGTCCTTCAGCCTGGTCTGAGGAGATGGTGGTGTCTGGTCCTTCAGCCTGGTCTGAGGAGATGGTGGTGTGTGGTTCTTCAGCCTGGTCTGAGGAGATGGTGGTGTCTTGTCCTTCAGCCTGGTCTGAGGAGATGGTGTTGTCTGGTCCTTCAGCCTGGTCTGAGGAGATGGTGGTGTGGTCCTTCAGCCTGGTCTGAGGAGATGGTGATGTGTGGTCCTTCAGCCTGGTCTGAGGAGATGGTGGTGTCTGGTCCTTCAGCCTGGTCTGAGGAGATGGTGGTGTCTGGTCCTTCAGCCTGGTCTGAGGAGATGGTGGTGTGGTCCTTCAGCCTGATATGTCTGGTCTGAGGAGATGGTGGTGTCTGGTCCTTCAGCCTCGTCTGAGGAGATGGTGGTGTCTGGTTATTCACCCTGATATGCCTGGTCTGAGGAGATGGTGGTGTGTAGTCCTTCAGCCTAATATGCCCGTCTGAGGAGATGGTGGTGTCGGATCCTTCAGCCTGATATGCCTGGTCTGAGGAGATGGTGGTGTCTGGTCCTTCAGCCTGGTCTGAGGAGATGGTGGTGTCTGGTCCTTCAGCCTCGTCTGAGGAGATGGTGGTGTCTGGTTATTCAGTCTGATATGCCTGGTCTGAGGAGATGGTGGTGTGTAGTCCTTCAGCCTAATATGCCCGTCTGAGGAGATGGTGGTGTCTGGTCCTTCAGCCTGGTCTGAGGAGATGGTGGTGTGTAGTCCTTCAGCCTGGTCTGAGGAGATGGTGGTGTCTGATCCTTCAGCCTGGTCTGAGGAGATGGTGGTGTGTGGTCCTACACCCTGTTCTGAGGAGATTGTGGTGTCTGCTCCTTCAGCCTGGTCTGAGGAGATGGTGGTGTGTAGTCCTTCTGACTGGTCTGAGGAGATGGTGGTGTTTAGTCCTTCAGCCTGGTCTGAGGAGATGGTGGTGTGTAGTCCTTCAGCCTGGTCTGAGGAGATGGTGATGTGTGGTCCTTCAGCCTGGTCTGAGGAGATGGTGGTGTCTGCTCCTTCAGCCTGGTCTGAGGAGATGGTGGTGTGTAGTCCTTCAGACTGGTCTGAGGAGATGGGGGTGTGTGGTCCTTCAGCCTGTTCTGAGGAGATGGTGGTGTCTGCTCCTTCAGCCTGGTCTGAGGATATGGTGGTGTGTGGTCCTTCAGCCTGGTCTGAGGAGATGGTGGTGTGTAGTCCTTCAGCCTGGTCTGAGGAGATGGTGGTTTCTGGTCCTTCAGCCTGGTCTGAGGAGATGGTGATGTGTGGTGCTTCAGCCTGGTCTGAGGAGATGGTGAGGACTGGTCCTG
This sequence comes from Salvelinus fontinalis, assembly GCF_029448725.1. Taxonomy (NCBI): domain Eukaryota; kingdom Metazoa; phylum Chordata; class Actinopteri; order Salmoniformes; family Salmonidae; genus Salvelinus; species Salvelinus fontinalis. The sequence goes on along the minus strand of NW_026600213.1, from coordinate 865,389 downwards.
CAGCCTGGTCTGAGGAGATGGTGGTGTCTTTTCCTTCAGCCTGGTCTGAGGAGATGGTGGTGTCTGCTCCTTCAGCCTGGTCTGAGGAGATGGTGGTGTGTAGTCCTTCAGCCTCGTCTGAGGAGATGGTGGTGTCTGCTCCTTCAGCCTGGTCTGAGGAGATGGTGGTGTCTTGTCCTTCAGCCTGGTCTGAGGAGATGGTGGTGTCTGGTCCTTCAGCTTTGTCTGAGGAGATGGTGGTGTCTCCTCCTTCAGCCTGGTCTGAGGAGATGGTGGTGTGTGGTCCTTTAGCCTGGTCTGAGGAGATGGTGGTGTCTGCTCCTTCAGCCTGGTCTGAGGAGATGGTGGTGTCTTCTCCTTCAGCCTGGTCTGAGGATATGGTGGTGTGTGGTCCTTCAGCCTGGTCTGAGGAGATGGTGGTGTCTGGTCCTTCAGCCTGGTCTGAGGAGATGTTGGTGTCTGGTCCTTCAGCCTGGTCTGAGGAGATGGTGGTGAGGTCCTTCAGCCTGATATGCCTGGTCTGAGGAGATGGTGGTGTTTAGTCCTTCAGCCTGGTCTGAGGAGATGGTGGTGTTTGGTCCTTCAGCCTGGTCTGAGGAGATGTTGGTGTCTGGTCCTTCAGCCTGGTCTGAGGAGATGGTGGTGTGTGGTCCTTCAGCCTGATATGCCTGGTCTGAGGAGATGGTGCTGTGTGGTCCTTCAGCCTGGTCTGAGGAGATGGTGGTGTTTGGCGCTTCAGCCTGGTCTGAGGAGATGGTGGTGTGTAGTCCTTCAGCCTTGTCTGAGGAGATGGTGGTGTCTGGTCCTTCAGCCTGGTCTGAGGAGATGTTGGTGTCTGGTCCTTCAGCCTGGTCTGAGGAGATGGTGGTGTGTGGTCCTTCAGCCTGATATGCCTGGTCTGAGGAGATGGTGGTGTGTGGTCCTTCAGCCTGGTCTGAGGAGATGGTGGTGTTTGGTCCTTCAGCCTGGTCTGAGGAGATGGTGGTGTGTAGTCCTTCAGCCTGGTCTGAGGAGATGGTGGTGTGTAGTCCTTCAGCCTGGTCTGAGGAGATGGTGGTGTTTGGTCCTTCAGCCTGGTCTGAGGAGATGGTGGTGTTTGGTCCTTCAGCCTGGTCTGAGGAGATGGTGGTGTTTGGTCCTTCAGCCTGGTCTGACGAGATGGTGGTGTCTTGTCCTTCAGCCTGGTCTGAGGAGATGGTGGTGTGTGGTCCTTCAGCCTGGTCTGAGGAGATGGTGGTGTGTGGTCCTTCAGCCTGGTCTGAGGAGATGGTGATGTGTGGTCCTTCAGCCTAGTCTGAGGAGATGGTTGTGTCTGGTCCTTCAGCCTGGTCTGAGGAGATGGTGGTGTGGTCCTTCAGCCTGGTCTGAGGAGATGGTGGTGTCTGGTCCTTCAGACTGGTCTGAGGAGATGGTGGTGTCTGCTCCTTCAGCCTGGTCTGAGGAGATGGTGATGTCTGGTCCTTCAGCATGGTCTGAGGAGATGGTGGTGTCTGGTCCTTCAGCCTGGTCTGAGGAGATGGTGGTGTCTGGTCCTTCAGCCTGGTCTGAGGAGATGGTGGTGTCTGGTCCTTCAGCCTGGTCTGAGGAGATGTTGGTGTCTGGTCCTTCAGCCTGGTCTGAGGAGATGGTGGTGAGGTCCTTCAGCCTGATATGCCTGGTCTGAGGAGATGGTGGTGTTTAGTCCTTCAGCCTGGTCTGAGGAGATGGTGGTGTTTGGTCCTTCAGCCTGGTCTGAGGAGATGTTGGTGTCTGGTCCTTCAGCCTGGTCTGAGGAGATGGTGGTGTGTGGTCCTTCAGCCTGATATGCCTGGTCTGAGGAGATGGTGCTGTGTGGTCCTTCAGCCTGGTCTGAGGAGATGGTGGTGTTTGGCGCTTCAGCCTGGTCTGAGGAGATGGTGGTGTGTAGTCCTTCAGCCTTGTCTGAGGAGATGGTGGTGTCTGGTCCTTCAGCCTGGTCTGAGGAGATGTTGGTGTCTGGTCCTTCAGCCTGGTCTGAGGAGATGGTGGTGTGTGGTCCTTCAGCCTGATATGCCTGGTCTGAGGAGATGGTGGTGTGTGGTCCTTCAGCCTGGTCTGAGGAGATGGTGGTGTTTGGTCCTTCAGCCTGGTCTGAGGAGATGGTGGTGTGTAGTCCTTCAGCCTGGTCTGAGGAGATGGTGGTGTGTAGTCCTTCAGCCTGGTCTGAGGAGATGGTGGTGTTTGGTCCTTCAGCCTGGTCTGAGGAGATGGTGGT
>NW_026600213.1:740000-862656 GCF_029448725.1 Salvelinus fontinalis | reverse complement strand
GAATTCACTCTCTCTTAGACACAGCTACTCATCCGTAGCATAGATTGTAAAAAGGTTATATTATATATTGTTATAAATTTAAATATAATATATTTTGGTCCCCTTATCAATCTACACACAATAAGTTTTTTTGAAATGTTTACAAATGTATAAAAAATATAATAATACTGAAATGTCACATTTACATAAGTATCCAGACCCTTTACTCAGTACTTTGTTGTAGTGCCTTTGGCAGTGATTACAGCCTTGAGTCTTATTGGGTATGACGCTACAAGCCTGTATTTGGGGAGTTTCTCCCATTCTTCTCTGCAGATCCTCTCAAGCTCTGTCAGGTTGGAGGGGGAGCATCGCTGCACTGCCACTCAGGGACATTCAGAGACTTGTCATGAAGCCGCTCCTGGGTTGTCTTGGCTGTGTGCTTAGGGTTGTTGTCCTGTTGGAAGGTGAACCGTCACCCCAGTCTGAGGTCCTGAGTGCTCTGGACCAGGTTTTCATCAAGGATGTGTCTGTACTTTGCTCCATTCATCTTTCCCTCGATCCTCACTAGTCTCCCAGTCCCCGCTGTTGAAAAACATTCCCACAGCATGATGCTGCCACCACCGTGCTTCACCGTAGGGATGGTGCCAGGTTTCCTCCAGAAGTGACACTTGGCATTCATGCCAAAGAGTTTAATCATGGTTTCATCAGACCAGAGAATCTTGTTTCTCATGGTCTGAGTCCTTTAGGTGCCTTTTGGCAAACTCTAAGTGAGATGTCATGTGCCTTTTACTGAGAACGGGCTTCCGTCTAGCCACTCTACCATAAAGGCCTGATTGGTGGAGTGCTGCGGAGATGGTTGTCCTTCTAGAAAGTTCTTCTATCTCCACAGAGGAACGCTGGAGCTCTGTCAGAATGACCATCAAGTTCTTGGTCACCTCACTGACCAAGGTCCTTCTCCCCCGTTTGCTGTTTGGCCAGGCGGCCAGCTCTAGGAAGAGTCTTTGTGGTTCCGAACTTCTTCCATTTAAGAATGATGGAGGCCACTTTGTTCTTGGGGACCTTCAATGCTGCAGAAATGTTTTGCTTTCTTCCTCAGCCTTTCAGACCTCCTCGATCTCTGCCTGGCGAACTCTCTCATCCCGCAGCATCATGGCCTGACGTGTTTTTGTTGCCTTGTACTACCACAGATGTATGGCAGCTGCAGCTTGTTGCCTGGAGCAGAAGCTTTGTAGCCCTTTCCTGCGGTCAGTGACCAAAAGTGCCCTCTTTGTGTTCATTGGTGGAATGTTATTAATATATATATAGATAGTTGTTTTACCTCTACGGGATCGGTGTCTCTTATACGGGATGGTTGCTGCTCAGTATGCAATATGTGACTAAAATGGCGTTTTAAACAACAGCCAACTTTCTGGGGCATAGACATGTCTTATATGGGCAGAAAGCTTAAATTAGTGTTAATCTCAATGCAGTGTCCAATTTACAGTAGCTACTACAGATAAACAATACCATGCTATTGTTTGAGGGTAGTGCACTACTACAAACCACTTATTTCACAGCAACTGGTTTGGTACATTCACCTCTGAAGGTAAATAATGTACTTCAGTAATCTGGCTCTGATTTGTCATCCTGAGGGTCCCAGAGATAAAATGTAGTGTAGTTTTGTTTGATATTTTTTTATACATTCAAATGTGGAACTGGGTTCTACAGTTTGACCCCACTGCTGTCTCTGGCTCCAAACCCATTAGGGCCAGCCATCTAGATGTGTGAAGGTTAGTGTATTTTCTGTCGGGAAGATAATGATCCATCATTGATGACATTCCTGGAAGTGTGTAAACTAAAATGTTTAATTTCCATAGCATTTTTGTGTGTTCTCTATAGGTATGTACTTTAAAATGTATCAATTGACCAATCTGGCACATTTGGCAAAACTCCTGGCAGATTTGATACAAAATATGTTGTACTGATGTAATTCTTTACTGGATCAGTCTGAAACTTTGCACACACACTGCTTCCACCTGGTGGACGAAATCTAAATTACACCTAGAATCCTACATCACTAGATCATCTGGCCTTTCTCTTGCATTTCAAAGGTGATGCAACAACAACAAAAAATAGAAAACACATGTTTTTTTGTTTGTATTATCTTCTACCAGATTTACTATGTTATATTCTCCTACATTCATTTCACATTTCCACATGTGTTTCTGTTCAAATGTTATCAGGAATATACATATCCTGCTTGGGGTCCTGAGCTACAGACAGTTAGATTTGGGTATGTCATTTTAGGAGAACATTGTAAAAAAGGGTCCAATCCTTAAGAGGTTTGGACGAAATCCGGTGTTTCTATGTCAAACAGTTTTGTTATATTTCTGTCTTCTGTGATGTACATAAAGTCTAATATTAGGATGCAAACTCAAATTGGAATAGATTTCAACTCTATATCTGGTAAATCACAGGTGTCTTCTTTTTTTTAAGCCCATAACCATGTGTGTGTGTGTGGTGTGTACTTTTGTTTCAAAGTAGATTTGTTACCAATACAACCAAGAATCACTCTGTGTGACCCTGATTCAGCCCACTGCAGTAAAAGGTTAATACATTTTAAGTGTGGCCTCGGTAAAGATCAAACGTGGCCAGCAGGGAAAATTATGTAGCTTGACATCCCTAGGCTACACTGTCTAAAGCTATTTTCTGAGATATTGTGTAAAATAGTGTTTTTTTCTCACATAAAATACTGAAACATTTGTTTCAAAGAGAATAATAAGTTTTATTCAAAACAGTTACATTTCAAAAATAACATACAGTGTGTATATACTGTATTTACTGTCACGGCCGTCAAAAGAGGAGACCAAGGCGCAGCGTGGTACATTCTTCTTTAATATAAGAATGAACACTGAACAAAACTAACAAAATAACAAAACGAACCGTGAAACTATACACATGAGTGCTGACAGGCAACTACACATAGACAAGAACCCACGAACACAAAAGGGAAAATGGCTACCTAAATATGATCCCCAATCAGAGACATCGATAAACAGCTGCCTCTGATTGGGAACCATATCAGGCCACCATAGACATATAAAACACCTAGACCTACAACAATCCTTGACATACAAAAACCCTAGACATTTCAAAACTAATGTACCCACCCTAGTCACACCCTGACCTAACCAAAATATAAAGAAACCAGAGATAACTCTGGTCAGGGCGGGACATTTACAAACATTTGCATAGCCAAATTCTGAGGGAATTCACAGTAAAAATACATTGATACAGAATGGTGTGTATTATACTGTATATTCTATGCACTAGTGGAGGTATATGAGATATTTTACAACAGAGGTTGAACTTGCAACTCATCAGTTAGTTAGTTCATCAGTTAGATACATGTGGGGAACAAGGTGGAAATGTCAGGTCAGTGTCCAGCTGTGTGTTTGATTTTACTTATTCACTGTTGTCGCCTCACTGTAGACTGAACTTTTTGGTGTGAAGCGGGATCCCAGCACTAGAGACAGATTTCAAGGCACTTTACATATTTTTCTTGACAATTGCTGTTAATAATATAAATCTGCAATCCCTGTGGAGCGAGAGCAAAAACACAAAGATGTTATCAAGTATTTTCAGGAACACAAGAGGTAGCGTTTCCATAATGTCACGACTCCGACCGAAGGTGGCTCCCCTTCCTGTTCGGGTGGCACTCGGCGGTCGTCGTCGCCGGCCTACTAGCTGCCACTGATTCTTTCCTCCCCCTCCTTGTCTGTTTATTGGTTACACCTGTTATGTGTTTGTGGTGATTATTTGGGCTTTATTAGTCAGCCGGCCCGCCTGTTTCTTTGTGCGGGATTGTTTGTGGTAACATTTGTGTATGTTGGAGACGAACGCGTTTGTTCCTGTTCGTTGGTTTTGCTGGACTGTTTTAGTCCCCGTGTTTGTTCCTGTTGGTGGGTTTTGCTGGACTGTTTTAGTCCCCGTGTTTGTTCCTGTTGGTGGGTTTTGCTGGACTGTTTTAGTCCCCGTGTTTGTTCCTGTTGGTGGGTTTTGCTGGACTGTTTTAGTCCCCGTGTTTGTTCCTGTTGTTGGGTTTTGCTGGACTGTTTTAGTCCCCGTGTTTGTTCCTGTTGGTGGGTTTTGCTGGACTGTTTTAGTCCCCGTGTTTGTTCCTGTTGGTGGGTTTTGCTGGACTGTTTTAGTCCCCGTGTTTGTTCCTGTTGGTGGGTTTTGCTGGACTGTTTTAGTCCCCGTGTTTGTTCCTGTTGGTGGGTTTTGCTGGACTGTTTTAGTCCCCGTGTTTGTTCCTGTTGGTGGGTTTTGCTGGACTGTTTTAGTCCCCGTGTTTGTTCCTGTTGGTGGGTTTTGCTGGACTGTTTTAGTCCCCGTGTTTGGGGCATTTGTTTTTCAGCACCCAGTGTTTCGTGGGGTGGCCTATGTCCGCCGTGTGTGCATTAAAGAGCACTACCTTGAAATCTCTGTTTCCTGCGCCTGACTTCACACCCACGACACCCAGATCGTTACACATAAAGACCAGAGAGAGCAAAAACACAAAGATGTTATCAAGTATTTCAGGAACACAAGAGGAAGCGTTTCCATAAAGACCAGAGAGAGCAAAAACACAAAGATGTTATCAAGTATTTCCAGGAACACAAGAGGTAGCATTTCCATAAAGACCAGAGAGAGCAAAAACCAAAAGATGTTATCAAGTATTTCCAGGAACACAAGAGGTAGCATTTCCATAAAGACCAGAGAGAGCAAAAACACAAAGATGTTATCAAGTATTTTCAGGAACACAAGAGGAAGCGTTTCCATAAAGACCAGAGAGAGCAAAAACACAAAGATGTTATCAAGTATTTTCAGGAACACAAGAGGAAGCGTTTCCATAAAGACCAGAGAGAGCAAAAACACAAAGATGTTATCAAGTATTTTCAGGAACACAAGAGGAAGCGTTTCTATAAAGACCAACAGAATTTATTTATGTTTAGTAAGTGTCTATTTTTCAATCGTGTCTGGATTCTGTGGTACATTAGTACACTAGTCTTTATATTTAACATTTGAGTCATTTAGCAGACGCTCTTATCCAGAGCGACTTACAGTAGTGAGTGCAGATATTTACTACCTGAGTGGTGGTGAGTAGACAGAAGGAGATGTTGAGTGTGGTGTACATGGTCTGGTTCTGTGTAATGAGCAACAGATAGCCCAGGATCCAGGAGAGACCGAGCACCACAGCCAGAGAAAAGCTACTGAGGAACTTCTTCTTCATCGATGTGTGTCTTGTACTGGGAATCATGCTTAGATTGCTGTAATACTGTGGTATAAGAACTGTATGCTTCCAATGACTGAGAGGGTTAGAGAATGGTGCTCATTACCAATGACTGAGAGGGTTAGAGAATGGTGCTCATTACCAATGACTGAGAGGGTTAGAGAATGGTGCTCATTACCAATGACTGAGAGGGTTAGAGAATGGTGCTCATTACTAATGACTGAGAGGGTTAGAGAATGGTGCTCATTAACAATGACTGAGAGGGTTAGAGAATGGTGCTCATTAACAATGACTGAGAGGGTTAGAGAATGGTGCTCATTAACAATGACTGAGAGGGTTAGAGAATGGTGCTCATTACTAATGACTGAGAGGGTTAGAGAATGGTGCTCATTACCAATGACTGAGAGGGTTAGAGAATGGTGCTCATTACCAATGACTGAGAGGGTTAGAGAATGGTGCTCATTACCAATGACTGAGAGGGTTAGAGAATGGTGCTCATTACCAATGACTGAGAGGGTTAGAGAATGGTGCTCATTAACAATGACTGAGAGGGTTAGAGAATGGTGCTCATTACTAATGACTGAGAGGGTTAGAGAATGGTGCTCATTACCAATGACTGAGAGGGTTAGAGAATGGTGCTCATTACCAATGACTGAGAGGGTTAGAGAATGGTGCTTATTACCAATGACTGAGAGGGTTAGAGAATGGTGCTCATTACCAATGACTGAGAGGGTTAGAGAATGGTGCTCATTACCAATGACTGAGAGGGTTAGAGAATGGTGCTCATTACCAATGACTGAGAGGGTTAGAGAATGGTGCTCATTACCAATGACTGAGAGGGTTAGAGAATGGTGCTCATTACCAATGACTGAGAGGGTTAGAGAATGGTGCTCATTACCAATGACTGAGAGGGTTAGAGAATGGTGCTCATTACCAATGACTGAGAGGGTTAGAGAATGGTGCTCATTACCAATGACTGAGAGGGTTAGAGAATGGTGCTCATTACCAATGACTGAGAGGGTTAGAGAATGGTGCTCATTACCAATGACTGAGAGGGTTAGAGAATGGTGCTCATTACTAATGACTGAGAGGGTTAGAGAATGGTGCTCATTACCAATGACTGAGAGGGTTAGAGAATGGTGCTCAATACTAATGACTGAGAGGGTTAGAGAATGGTGCTCATTACCAATGACTGAGAGGGTTAGAGAATGGTGCTCATTACCAATGACTGAGAGGGTTAGAGAATGGTGCTCATTACCAATGACTGAGAGGGTTAGAGAATGGTGCTCATTACTAATGACTGAGAGGGTTAGAGAATGGTGCTCATTACTAATGACTGAGAGGGTTAGAGAATGGTGCTCATTACTAATGACTGAGAGGGTTAGAGAATGGTGCTCATTACTAATGACTGAGAGGGTTAGAGAATGGTGCTCATTACTAATGACTGAGAGGGTTAGAGAATGGTGCTCATTACTAATGACTGAGAGGGTTAGAGAATGGTGCTCATTACTAATGACTGAGAGGGTTAGAGAATGGTGCTCATTACTAATGACTGAGAGGATTAGAGAATGGTGCTCATTACTAATGACTGGGAGGGTTAGAGAATGGTGCTCATTAACAATGACTGAGAGGTTTAGAGAATGGTGCTCATTACTAATGACTGAGAGGGTTAGAGAATGGTGCTCATTACTAATGACTGAGAGGGTTAGAGAATGGTGCTCATTACTAATGACTGAGAGCGTTAGAGAATGGTGCTCATTACTAATGACTGAGAGGGTTAGAGAATGGTGCTCATTACTAATGACTGAGAGGGTTAGAGAATGGTGCTCATTACTAATGACTGAGAGCGTTAGAGAATGGTGCTCATTACTAATGACTGAGAGGGTTAGAGAATGGTGCTCATTACTAATGACTGAGAGGGTTAGAGAATGGTGCTCATTACTAATGACTGAGAGGGTTAGAGAATGGTGCTCATTACTAATGACTGAGAGCGTTAGAGAATGGTGCTCATTACTAATGACTGAGAGGGTTAGAGAATGGTGCTCATTACTAATGACTGAGAGGGTTAGAGAATGGTGCTCATTACTAATGACTGAGAGGGTTAGAGAATGGTGCTCATTACTAATGACTGAGAGGGTTAGAGAATGGTGCTCATTACTAATGACTGAGAGGGTTAGAGAATGGTGCTCATTACTAATGACTGAGAGGGTTAGAGAATGGTGCTCATTACTAATGACTGAGAGGGTTAGAGAATGGTGCTCATTACTAATGACTGAGAGGGTTAGAGAATGGTGCTCATTACCAATGACTGAGAGGGTTAGAGAATGGTGCTCAATACTAATGACTGAGAGGGTTAGAGAATGGTGCTCATTACCAATGACTGAGAGGGTTAGAGAATGGTGCTCATTACCAATGACTGAGAGGGTTAGAGAATGGTGCTCATTACCAATGACTGAGAGGGTTAGAGAATGGTGCTCATTACCAATGACTGAGAGGGTTAGAGAATGGTGCTCATTACCAATGACTGAGAGGGTTAGAGAATGGTGCTCATTACTAATGACTGAGAGGGTTAGAGAATGGTGCTCATTACTAATGACTGAGAGGGTTAGAGAATGGTGCTCATTACTAATGACTGAGAGGGTTAGAGAATGGTGCTCATTACTAATGACTGAGAGGGTTAGAGAATGGTGCTCATTACTAATGACTGAGAGGGTTAGAGAATGGTGCTCATTACTAATGACTGAGAGGGTTAGAGAATGGTGCTCATTACTAATGACTGAGAGGATTAGAGAATGGTGCTCATTACTAATGACTGGGAGGGTTAGAGAATGGTGCTCATTAACAATGACTGAGAGGTTTAGAGAATGGTGCTCATTACTAATGACTGAGAGGGTTAGAGAATGGTGCTCATTACTAATGACTGAGAGGGTTAGAGAATGGTGCTCATTACTAATGACTGAGAGCGTTAGAGAATGGTGCTCATTACTAATGACTGAGAGGGTTAGAGAATGGTGCTCATTACTAATGACTGAGAGGATTAGAGAATGGTGCTCATTACTAATGACTGAGAGCGTTAGAGAATGGTGCTCATTACTAATGACTGAGAGGGTTAGAGAATGGTGCTCATTACTAATGACTGAGAGGGTTAGAGAATGGTGCTCATTACTAATGACTGAGAGGGTTAGAGAATGGTGCTCATTACTAATGACTGAGAGCGTTAGAGAATGGTGCTCATTACTAATGACTGAGAGGGTTAGAGAATGGTGTTCATTACTAATGACTGAGAGGGTTAGAGAATGGTGCTCATTACTAATGACTGAGAGGGTTAGAGAATGGTGCTCATTACTAATGACTGAGAGGGTTAGAGAATGGTGCTCATTACTAATGACTGAGAGGGTTAGAGAATGGTGCTCATTACTAATGACTGAGAGGGTTAGAGAATGGTGCTCATTACCAATGACTGAGAGGGTTAGAGAATGGTGCTCATTACTAATGACTGAGAGGGTTAGAGAATGGTGCTCATTACTAATGACTGAGAGGGTTAGAGAATGGTGCTCATTACCAATGACTGAGAGGGTTAGAGAATGGTGCTCATTACTAATGACTGAGAGGGTTAGAGAATGGTGCTCATTACTAATGACTGAGAGCGTTAGAGAATGGTGCTCATTACTAATGACTGAGAGGGTTAGAGAATGGTGCTCATTACCAATGACTGAGAGGGTTAGAGAATGGTGCTCATTACTAATGACTGAGAGGGTTAGAGAATGGTGCTCATTACTAATGACTGAGAGGGTTAGAGAATGGTGCTCATTACTAATGACTGAGAGGGTTAGAGAATGGTGCTCATTACTAATGACTGAGAGGGTTAGAGAATGGTGCTCATTACTAATGACTGAGAGGGTTAGAGAATGGTGCTCATTACTAATGACCGAGAGGGTTAGAGAATGGTGCTCATTACTAATGACCGAGAGGGTTAGAGAATGGTGCTCATTACTAATGACTGAGAGGGTTAGAGAATGGTGCTCATTACTAATGACTGAGAGGGTTAGAGAATGGTGCTCATTACTAATGACTGAGAGGGTTAGAGAATGGTGCTCATTACTAATGACTGAGAGGGTTAGAGAATGGTGCTCATTACTAAAATTGGCAGCTTGAAGTCAGGGTCCCATTAGGATGGAGGGCAGCAACTGAGAGGTCACATGAATGAGTTAGAGACTGGGACTTTGTGACAGACAAAACAGGACGCCAGCGATTTGAATAACGTGGTATGAAGTAAACATGGTGGGTGGCATAAGTAAACAAGAAACCTTTCAACTTAATGGATCATTCTTTTTGTTTTGTTCAACTTTTTAAATTGCTCGTTGACATTGTTAAAAGCATGCAATACGAACATTGATAGGGGAAAATTTTTACAGTATTTAGTTCTAATATTTCATACAGCAATTGCCCCACATTGATATTGATAGTACAGTACAATACAGTACAGTTCACCTGAGAGATATCCATCACCTCCAGCTCGTGGCTTCAGCCAATCAGACTGTCCCCAGGCACCCCACACTCTGCCCACGCATTTACAAACCAGTAAATATGTCGAGAATATGACTCGCAATTCCTCCTCCCTGTAACCCAGTGGATCAGCCCCTCTGTAATGAATTCCTAAGGTGAGGGTCACCACCTGTAACCCAGTGGATCAGCCCCTCTGTAATGAATTCCTAAGGTGAGGGTCACCACCTGTAACCCAGTGGATCATCCCCTCTGTAATGTATTCCTAAGGTGAGGGTCACCACCTGTAACCCAGTGGATCAGCCCCTCTGTAATGAATTCCTAAGGTGAGGGTCACCACCTGTAACCCAGTGGATCATCCCCTCTGTAATGAATTCCTAAGGTGAGGGACACCACCTGTAACCCAGTGGATCAGCCCCTCTGTAATGTATTCCTAAGGTGAGGGTCACCACCTGTAACCCAGTGGATCAGCCCCTCTGTAATGAATTCCTACGGTGAGGGTCACCACCTGTAACCCAGTGGATCAGCCCCTCTGTAATGAATTCCTAAGGTGAGGGTCACCACCTGTAACCCAGTGGATCAGCCCCTCTGTAATGAATTCCTAAGGTGAGGGTCACCACCTGTAACCCAGTGGATCAGCCCCTCTGTAATGAATTCCTAAGGTGAGGGTCACCACCTGTAACCCAGTGGATCAGCCCCTCTGTAATGTATTCCTACGGTGAGGGTCACCACCTGTAACCCAGTGGATCAGCCCCTCTGTAATGAATTCCTAAGGTGAGGGTCACCACCTGTAACCCAGTGGATCAGCCCCTCTGTAATGTATTCCTAAGGTGAGGGCCACCACCTGTAACCCAGTGGATCAGCCCCTCTGTAATGTATTCCTAAGGTGAGGGTCACCACCTGTAACCCAGTGGATCAGCCCCTCTGTAATGAATTCCTACGGTGAGGGTCACCACCTGTAACCCAGTGGATCAGCCCCTCTGTAATGTATTCCTAAGGTGAGGGCCACCACCTGTAGCCCAGTGGATCAGCCCCTCTGTAATGTATTCCTAAGGTGAGGGCCACCACCTGTAACCCAGTGGATCAGCCCCTCTGTAATGAATTCCTAAGGTGAGGGTCACCACCTGTAACCCAGTGGATCAGCCCCTCTGTAATGAATTCCTACTGTGAGGGTCACCACCTGTAGCCCAGTGGATCAGCCCCTCTGTAATATATTCCTAAGGTGAGGGCCACCACCTGTAACCCAGTGGATCAGCCCCTCTGTAATGAATTCCTATGGTGAGGGTCACCACCTGTAGCCCAGTGGATCAGCCCCTCTGTAATGAATTCCTACGGTGAGGGTCACCACCTGTAACCCAGTGGATCAGCCCCTCTGTAATGTATTCCTAAGGTGAGGGTCACCACCTGTAACCCAGTGGATCAGCCCCTCTGTAATGAATTCCTAAGGTGAGGGTCACCACCTGTAACCCAGTGGATCAGCCCCTCTGTAATTTATTCCTAAGGTGAGGGTCACCACCTGTAACCCAGTGGATCAGCCCCTCTGTAATGAATTCCTAAGGTGATGGTCACCACCTGTAGCCCAGTGGATCAGCCCCTCTGTAATGCATTCCTAAGGTGAGGGTCACCACCTGTAACCCAGTGGATCAGCCCCTCTGTAATGAATTCCTAAGGTGAGGGTCACCACCTGTAACCCAGTGGATCAGCCACTCTGTAATGAATTCCTAAGGTGAGGGTCACCACCTGTAACCCAGTGGATCAGCCCATCTGTAATGAATTCCTATGGTGAGGGTCACCACCTGTAACCCAGTGGATCAGCCCCTCTGTAATGAATTCCTAAGGTGAGGGTCACCACCTGTAACCCAGTGGATCAGCCCCTCTGTAATATATTCCTACGGTGAGGGTCACCACCTGTAACCCAGTGGATCAGCCACTCTGTAATGAATTCCTAAGGTGAGGGTCACCACCTGTAAACCAGTGGATCAGCCACTCTGTAATATATTCCTAAGGTGAGGGTCACCACCTGTAACCCAGTGGATCAGCCCCTCTGTAATGTATTCCTAAGGTGAGGGCCACCACCTGTAACCCAGTGGATCAGCCACTCTGTAATGAATTCCTATGGTTAGGGTCACCACCTGTAACCCAGTGGATCAGCCCCTCTGTAATGTATTCCTAAGGTGAGGACCACCACCTGTAACCCAGTGGATCAGCCCCTCTGTAATGTATTCCTAAGGTGAGGGTCACCACCTGTAACCCAGTGGATCAGCCCCTCTGTAATGAATTCCTACGGTGAGGGTCACCACCTGTAACCCAGTGGATCAGCCCCTCTGTAATGAATTCCTACGGTGAGGGTCACCACCTGTAACCCAGTGGATCAGCCACTCTGTAATGTTTTCCTAAGGTGAGGGTCACCACCTGTAACCCAGTGGATCAGCCCCTCTGTAAGGAATTCCTAAGGTGAGGGTCACCACCTGTAACCCAGTGGATCAGCCCCTCTGTAAAGTATTCCTAAGGTGAGGGTCACCACCTGTAACCCAGTGGATCATCCCCTCTGTAATGTATTCCTAAGGTGAGGGTCACCACCTGTAACCCAGTGGATCAGCCCCTCTGTAATGAATTCCTAAGGTGAGGGTCACCACCTGTAACCCAGTGGATCATCACCTCTGTAATGAATTCCTAAGGTGAGGGCCACCACCTGTAACCCAGTGGATCAGCCCCTCTGTAATGTATTCCTAAGGTGAGGGTCACCACCTGTAACCCAGTGGATCAGCCCCTCTGTAATGAATTCCTACGGTGAGGGTCACCACCTGTAACCCAGTGGATCAGCCCCTCTGTAATGATTTCCTACGGTGATGGTCACCACCTGTAACCCAGTGGATCAGCCCCTCTGTAATGAATTCCTAAGGTGATGGTCACCACCTGTAACCCAGTGGATCAGCCCCTCTGTAATGAATTCCTAAGGTGAGGGTCACCACCTGTAACCCAGTGGATCAGCCCCTCTGTAATGAATTCCTAAGGTGAGGGTCACCACCTGTAACTCAGTGGATCAGCCCCTCTGTAATGAATTCCTAAGGTGAGGGTCACCACCTGTAACCCAGTGGATCAGCCCCTCTGTAATGAATTCCTAAGGTGAGGGTCACCACCTGTAACCCAGTGGATCAGCCCCTCTGTAATGAATTCCTAAGGTGAGGGTCACCACCTGTAACCCAGTGGATCAGCCCCTCTGTAATGAATTCCTAAGGTGAGGGTCACCACCTGTAACCCAGTGGATCAGCCCCTCTGTAATGTATTCCTAAGGTGAGGGTCACCACCTGTAGCCCAGTGGATCAGCCCCTCTGTAATGAATTCCTACGGTGAGGGTCACCACCTGTAACCCAGTGGATCAGCCACTCTGTAATGAATTCCTACGGTGAGGGTCACCACCTGTAACCCAGTGGATCAGCCCCTCTGTAATGAATTCCTACGGTGAGGGTCACCACCTGTAACCCAGTGGATCAGCCCCTCTAATGAATTCCTACGGTGAGGGTCACCACCTGTAACCCAGTGGATCAGCCACTCTGTAATGAATTCCTAAGGTGAGGGTCACCACCTGTAACCCAGTGGATCAGCCCCTCTGTAATGTATTCCTATGGTGAGGGTCACCACCTGTAACCCAGTGGATCAGCCCCTCTGTAATTAATTCCTAAGGTGAGGGTCACCACCTGTAACCCAGTGGATCAGCCACTCTTTAATGAATTCCTAAGGTGAGGGTCACCACCTGTAACCCAGTGGATCAGCCCCTCTGTAATGAATTCCTACGGTGAGGGTCACCACCTGTAACCCAGTGGATCAGCCCCTCTGTAATGAATTCCTAAGGTGAGGGTCACCACCTGTAACCCAGTGGATCAGCCACTCTGTAATGAATTCCTACGGTGAGGGTCACCACCTGTAACCCAGTGGATCAGCCCCTCTGTAATGTATTCCTAAGGTGAGGGTCACCACCTGTAACCCAGTGGATCAGCCCCTCTGTAATGTATTCCTAAGGTGATGGTCACCACCTGTAGCCCAGTGGATCAGCCCCTCTGTAATGCATTCCTATGGTGAGGGTCACCACCTGTAACCCAGTGGATCAGCCCCTCTGTAATGTATTCCTAAGGTGAGGGTCACCACCTGTAACCCAGTGGATCAGCCCCTCTGTAATGTATTCCTAAGGTGAGGGTCACCACCTGTAACCCAGTGGATCAGCCCCTCTGTAATGTATTCCTAAGGTGAGGGTCACCACCTGTAACCCAGTGGATCAGCCCCTCTGTAATGAATTCCTAAGGTGAGGGTCACCACCTGTAATCCAGTGGATCAGCCCCTCTGTAATGAATTCCTAAGGTGAGGGTCACCACCTGTAACCCAGTGGACCAGCCCCTCTGTAATGAATTCCTAAGGTGAGGGTCACCACCTGTACCCCAGTGGATCAGCCCCTCTGTAATGAATTCCTAAGGTGAGGGTCACCACCTGTAATCCAGTGGATCAGCCCCTCTGTAATGAATTCCTAAGGTGAGGGTCACCACCTGTAACCCAGTGGATCAGCCCCTCTGTAATGAATTCCTAAGGTGAGGGTAACAAACCTGTAACCCAGTGGATCAGCCCCTCTGTAATGAATTCCTAAGGTGAGGGTCACCACCTGTAACCCAGTGGATCAGCCCCTCTGTAATGAATTCCTAAGGTGAGGGTCACCACCTGTAACCCAGTGGATCAGCCCCTCTGTAATGTATTCCTAAGGTGAGGGTCACCACCTGTAACCCAGTGGATCAGCCCCTCTGTAATGAATTCCTAAGGTGAGGGTCACCACCTGTAACCCAGTGGATCAGCCCCTCTGTAATGAATTCCTAAGGTGAGGGTAACAAACCTGTAACCCAGTGGATCAGCCCCTCTGTAATGAATTCCTAAGGTGAGGGTCACCACCTGTAACCCAGTGGATCAGCCCCTCTGTAATGAATTCCTACGGTGAGGGTCACCACCTGTAACCCAGTGGATCAGCCCCTCTGTAATGTATTCCTAAGGTGAGGGCCACCACCTGTAACCCAGTGGATCAGCCACTCTGTAATGTATTCCTAAGGTCAGGGTCACCACCTGTAACCCAGTGGATCAGCCACTCTGTAATGAATTCCTAAGGTGAGGGTCACCACCTGTAACCCAGTGGATCAGCCCCTCTGTAATGAATTCCTAAGGTGAGGGTCACCACCTGTAACCCAGTGGATCAGCCCCTCTGTAATGAATTCCTACGGTGAGGGTCACCACCTGTAACCCAGTGGATCAGCCCCTCTGTAATGAATTCCTAAGGTGAGGGTCACCACCTGTAACCCAGTGGATCAGCCCCTCTGTAATGTATTCCTAAGGTGAGGGTCACCACCTGTAACCCAGTGGATCAGCCCCTCTGTAATGAATTCCTATGGTGAGGGTCACCACCTGTAACCCAGTGGATCAGCCCCTCTGTAATGTATTCCTACGGTGAGGGTCACCACCTGTAACCCAGTGGATCAGCCCCTCTGTAATGTATTCCTAAGGTGAGGGTCACCACCTGTAACCCAGTGGATCAGCCCCTCTGTAATGAATTCCTATGGTTAGGGTCACCACCTGTAACCCAGTGGATCAGCCCCTCTGTAATGAATTCCTACGGTGAGGGTCACCACCTGTAACCCAGTGGATCAGCCCCTCTGTAATGAATTCCTACGGTGAGGGTCACCACCTGTAACCCAGTGGATCAGCCCCTCTGTAATGTATTCCTAAGGTGAGGGTCACCACCTGTAACCCAGTGGATCAGCCCCTCTGTAATGTATTCCTAAGGTGAGGGTCACCACCTGTAACCCAGTGGATCAGCCCCTCTGTAATGTATTCCTAAGGTGAGGGTCACCACCTGTAACCCAGTGGATCAGCCCCTCTGTAATGTATTCCTAAGGTGAGGGCCACCACCTGTAACCCAGTGGATCAGCCCCTCTGTAATGTATTCCTACGGTGAGGGTCACCACCTGTAACCCAGTGGATCAGCCCCTCTGTAATGTATTCCTAAGGTGAGGGTCACCACCTGTAACCCAGTGGATCAGCCCCTCTGTAATGTATTCCTAAGGTGAGGGTCACCACCTGTAACCCAGTGGATCAGCCCCTCTGTAATGAATTCCTATGGTGAGGGTCACCACCTGTAACCCAGTGGATCAGCCCCTCTGTAATGTATTCCTAAGGTGAGGGCCACCACCTGTAACCCAGTGGATCAGCCCCTCTGTAATGTATTCCTACGGTGAGGGTCACCACCTGTAACCCAGTGGATCAGCCCCTCTGTAATGTATTCCTAAGGTGAGGGTCACCACCTGTAACCCATTGGATCAGCCCCTCTGTAATGAATTCCTAAGGTGAGGGTCACCACCTGTAACCCAGTGGATCAGCCCCTCTGTAATGTATTCCTATGGTGAGGGCCACCACCTGTAACCCAGTGGATCAGCCACTCTGTAATGAATTCCTACGGTGAGGGTCACCACCTGTAACCCAGTGGATCAGCCACTCTGTAATGAATTCCTACGGTGAGGGTCACCACCTGTAACCCAGTGGATCAGCCCCTCTGTAATGAATTCCTACGGTGAGGGTCACCACCTGTAACCCAGTGGATCAGACACTCTGTAATGAATTCCTAAGGTGAGGGTCACCACCTGTAACCCAGTGGATCAGCCCCTCTGTAATGAATTCCTAAGGTGAGGGTCACCACCTGTAACTCAGTGGATCAGCCCCTCTGTAATGAATTCCTAAGGTGAGGGTCACCACCTGTAACCCAGTGGATCAGCCCCTCTGTAATGAAATCCTACGGTGAGGGTCACCACCTGTAACCCAGTGGATCAGCCCCTCTGTAATGAATTCCTAAGGTGAGGGTCACCACCTGTAACCCAGTGGATCAGCCCCTCTGTAATGAATTCCTAAGGTGAGGGTCACCACCTGTAACCCAGTGGATCAGCCCCTCTGTAATGAATTCCTAAGGTGAGGGTCACCACCTGTAACCCAGTGGATCAGCCCCTCTGTAATGAATTCCTACGGTGATGGTCACCACCTGTAACCCAGTGGATCAGACACTCTGTAATGAATTCCTAAGGTGAGGGTCACCACCTGTAACCCAGTGGATCAGACACTCTGTAATGTATTCCTACGGTGAGGGTCACCACCTGTAACCCAGTGGATCAGCCACTCTGTAATGAATTCCTACGGTGAGGGTCACCACCTGTAACCCAGTGGATCAGCCCCTCTGTAATGTATTCCTAAGGTGAGGGTCGCCACCTGTAACCCAGTGATCAGCCCCTCTGTAATGAATTCCTAAGGTGAGGGTCACCACCTGTAACCCAGTGGATCAGCCCCTCTGTAATGAATTCCTAAGGTGAGGGTCACCACCTGTAACCCAGTGGATCAGCCCCTCTGTAATGAATTCCTAAGGTGAGGGTCACCACCTGTAACCCAGTGGATCGGCCCCTCTGTAATGAATTCCTACGGTAAGGGTCACCACCTGTAACCCAGTGGATCGGCCCCTCTGTAATGAATTCCTACGGTGAGGGTCACCACCTGTAACCCAGTGGATCGGCCCCTCTGTAATGAATTCCTAAGGTGAGGGTCACCACCTGTAACCCAGTGGATCAGCCCCTCTGTAATGAATTCCTAAGGTGAGGGTCACCACCTGTAACCCAGTGGATCAGCCACTCTGTAACGAATTCCTACGGTGAGGGTCACCACCTGTAACCCAGTGGATCAGCCACTCTGTAACGAATTCCTACGGTGAGGGTCACCACCTGTAACCCAGTGGATCAGCCCCTCTGTAATGAATTCCTAAGGTGAGGGTCACCACCTGTAACCCAGTGGATCAGCCACTCTGTAATGAATTCCTACGGTGATGGTCACCACCTGTAACCCAGTGGATCAGCCACTCTGTAATGAATTCCTACGGTGAGGGTCACCACCTGTAACCCAGTGGATCAGCCACTCTGTAATGAATTCCTACGGTGAGGGTCACCACCTGTAACCCAGTGGATCAGCCCCTCTGTAATGAATTCCTAAGGTGAGGGCCACCACCTGTAACCCAGTGGATCAGCCCCTCTGTAATGTATTCCTATGGTGAGGGTCACCACCTGTAACCCAGTGGATCAGCCCCTCTGTAATGAATTCCTACGGTGAGGGTCACCACCTGTAACCCAGTGGATCAGCCCCTCTGTAATGAATTCCTACGGTGAGGGTCACCACCTGTAACCCAGTGGATCAGCCCCTCTGTAATGAATTCCTACGGTGAGGGTCACCACCTGTAACCCAGTGGATCAGCCCCTCTGTAATGAATTCCTACGGTGAGGGTCACCACCTGTAACCCAGTGGATCAGCCCCTCTGTAATGAATTCCTACGGTGAGGGTCACCACCTGTAACCCAGTGGATCAGCCCCTCTGTAATGAATTCCTACGGTGATGGTCACCACCTGTAACCCAGTGGATCAGCCCCTCTGTAATGAATTCCTACGGTGAGGGTCACCACCTGTAACCCAGTGGATCAGCCCCTCTGTAATGAATTCCTACGGTGATGGTCACCACCTGTAACCCAGTGGATCAGCCACTCTGTAATGATTTCCTAAGGTGATGGTCACCACCTGTAACCCAGTGGATCAGCCACTCTGTAATGAATTCCTAAGGTGAGGGCCACCACCTGTAACCCAGTGGATCAGCCCCTCTGTAATATATTCCTACGGTGAGGGTCACCACCTGTAACCCAGTGGATCAGCCCCTCTGTAATGTATTCCTAAGGTGAGGGTCACCACCTGTAACCCAGTGGATCAGCCCCTCTGTAATGTATTCCTAAGGTGAGGGTCACCACCTGTAACCCAGTGGATCAGCCCCTCTGTAATGAATTCCTAAGGTGAGGGTCACCACCTGTAACCCAGTGGATCAGCCCCTCTGTAATGTATTCCTAAGGTGAGGGTCACCACCTGTAACCCAGTGGATCAGCCACTCTGTAATGAATTCCTAAGGTGAGGGTCACCACCTGTAACCCAGTGGATCAGCCCCTCTGTAATGAATTCCTAAGGTGAGGGTCACCACCTGTAACCCAGTGGATCAGCCCCTCTGTAATGAATTCCTAAGGTGAGGGTCACCACCTGTAACCCAGTGGATCAGCCACTCTGTAATGAATTCCTACGGTGAGGGTCACCACCTGTAACCCAGTGGATCAGCCCCTCTGTAATGAATTCCTACGGTGAGGGTCACCACCTGTAACCCAGTGGATCAGACACTCTGTAATGAATTCCTAAGGTGAGGGTCACCACCTGTAACCCAGTGGATCAGCCCCTCTGTAATGAATTCCTAAGGTGAGGGTCACCACCTGTAACCCAGTGGATCAGCCCCTCTGTAATGAATTCCTACGGTGAGGGTCACCACCTGTAACCCAGTGGATCGGCCCCTCTGTAATGAATTCCTAAGGTGAGGGTCACCACCTGTAACCCAGTGGATCGGCCCCTCTGTAATGAATTCCTAAGGTGAGGGTCACCACCTGTAACCCAGTGGATCAGCCCCTCTGTAATGAATTCCTAAGGTGAGGGTCACCACCTGTAACCCAGTGGATCAGCCCCTCTGTAATGAATTCCTAAGGTGAGGGTCACCACCTGTAACTCAGTGGATCAGCCCCTCTGTAATGAATTCCTAAGGTGAGGGTCACCACCTGTAACCCAGTGGATCAGCCCCTCTGTAATGAATTCCTAAGGTGAGGGTCACCACCTGTAACCCAGTGGATCAGCCTCTCTGTAATGAATTCCTAAGGTGAGGGTCACCACCTGTAACCCAGTGGATCAGCCACTCTGTAATGAATTCCTACGGTGAGGGTCACCACCTGTAACCCAGTGGATCAGCCACTCTGTAACGAATTCCTACGGTGAGGGTCACCACCTGTAACCCAGTGGATCAGCCACTCTGTAACGAATTCCTACGGTGAGGGTCACCACCTGTAACCCAGTGGATCAGACCCTCTGTAACGAATTCCTACGGTGAGGGTCACCACCTGTAACCCAGTGGATCAGCCACTCTGTAATGAATTCCTACGGTGATGGTCACCACCTGTAACCCAGTGGATCAGCCACTCTGTAATGAATTCCTACGGTGAGGGTCACCACCTGTAACCCAGTGGATCAGCCACTCTGTAATGAATTCCTACGGTGAGGGTCACCACCTGTAACCCAGTGGATCAGCCCCTCTGTAATGAATTCCTACGGTGAGGGTCACCACCTGTAACCCAGTGGATCAGCCCCTCTGTAATGAATTCCTACGGTGAGGGTCACCACCTGTAACCCAGTGGATCAGCCCCTCTGTAATGAATTCCTACGGTGATGGTCACCACCTGTAACCCAGTGGATCAGCCCCTCTGTAATGAATTCCTACGGTGAGGGTCACCACCTGTAACCCAGTGGATCAGCCCCTCTGTAATGAATTCCTACGGTGAGGGTCACCACCTGTAACCCAGTGGATCAGCCCCTCTGTAATGAATTCCTACGGTGAGGGTCACCACCTGTAACCCAGTGGATCAGCCCCTCTGTAATGAATTCCTACGGTGATGGTCACCACCTGTAACCCAGTGGATCAGCCCCTCTGTAATGAATTCCTACGGTGAGGGTCACCACCTGTAACCCAGTGGATCAGCCCCTCTGTAATGAATTCCTACGGTGATGGTCACCACCTGTAACCCAGTGGATCAGCCACTCTGTAATGATTTCCTAAGGTGATGGTCACCACCTGTAACCCAGTGGATCAGCCACTCTGTAATGAATTCCTAAGGTGAGGGCCACCACCTGTAACCCAGTGGATCAGCCCCTCTGTAATATATTCCTACGGTGAGGGTCACCACCTGTAACCCAGTGGATCAGCCCCTCTGTAATGTATTCCTAAGGTGAGGGTCACCACCTGTAACCCAGTGGATCAGCCCCTCTGTAATGTATTCCTAAGGTGAGGGTCACCACCTGTAACCCAGTGGATCAGCCCCTCTGTAATGAATTCCTAAGGTGAGGGTCACCACCTGTAACCCAGTGGATCAGCCCCTCTGTAATGAATTCCTAAGGTGAGGGTCACCACCTGTAACCCAGTGGATCAGCCCCTCTGTAATGAATTCCTAAGGTGAGGGTCACCACCTGTAACCCAGTGGATCAGCCACTCTGTAATGAATTCCTACGGTGATGGTCACCACCTGTAACCCAGTGGATCAGCCCCTCTGTAATGTATTCCTATGGTGATGGTCACCACCTGTAACCCAGTGGATCAGCCCCTCTGTAATGAATTCCTACGGTGAGGGTCACCACCTGTAACCCAGTGGATCAGCCCCTCTGTAATGAATTCCTAAGGTGAGGGTCACCACCTGTAACCCAGTGGATCAGCCCCTCTGTAATGTATTCCTATGGTGATGGTCACCACCTGTAACCCAGTGGATCAGCCCCTCTGTAATGAATTCCTACGGTGAGGGTCACCACCTGTAACCCACTGGATCAGCCACTCTGTAATGAATTCCTACGGTGAGGGTCACCACCTGTAACCCAGTGGATCAGCCCCTCTGTAATGAATTCCTAAGGTGATGGTCACCACCTGTAACCCAGTGGATCAGCCCCTCTGTAATGAATTCCTAAGGTGAGGGTCACCACCTGTAACCCAGTGGATCAGCCCCTCTGTAATGAATTCCTAAGGTGAGGGTCACCACCTGTAACCCAGTGGATTAGCCCCTCTGTAATGTATTCCTATGGTGAGGGTCGCCACCTGTAACCCAGTGGATCAGCCCCTCTGTAATGTATTCCTATGGTGAGGGTCACCACCTGTAACCCAGTGGATCAGCCCCTCTGTAATGTATTCCTATGGTGAGGGTCACCACCTGTAACCCAGTGGATCAGCCACTCTGTAATGTATTCCTATGGTGAGGGTCGCCACCTGTAACCCAGTGGATCAGCCCCTCTGTAATGTATTCCTATGGTGAGGGTCGCCACCTGTAACCCAGTGGATCAGACACTCTGTAATGAATTCCTACGGTGAGGGTCACCACCTGTAACCCAGTGGATCAGCCCCTCTGTAATGTATTCCTACGGTGAGGGTCACCACCTGTAACCCAGTGGATCAGCCCCTCTGTAATGTATTCCTAAGGTGAGGGTCACCACCTGTAACCCAGTGGATCAGCCCCTCTGTAATGAATTCCTACGGTGAGGGTCACCACCTGTAACCCAGTGGATCAGCCCCTCTGTAATGTATTCCTACGGTGAGGGTCACCACCTGTAACCCAGTGGATCAGCCCCTCTGTAATGTATTCCTATGGTGAGGGTCACCACAACCGCAGGCCGTGCTAAAGGACAGAGAGTGTTGTTGTTATTTCCTGGTAGATTTGCATGCAGCCAGGTACAGAGTATATATTACACATACATCCTCTAAAGACAGAACATCACTATACAAGATGCTGTTCTATTTCAGGGTTATTAGGGTTTGTTTCTGATCATCAGGAAGACGTGTGGCGTACAGCGTGTTCCAGGTGAACGTCCCCAGCAGGAAGTACTGCAGCAGGACCACCACTGCAGTACAGGGCCCTCTGTCCCACTCTGTGTGTCGCACAGCAGGAAGTACTGCAGCAGGACCACCACTGCAGTACAGGGCCCTCTGTCCCACTCTGTGTGTGTGTCGTACAGCAGGAAGTACTGCAGCAGGACCACCACTGCAGTACAGGGCCCTCTGTCCCACTCTGTGTGTGTCGTACAGCAGGAAGTACTGCAGCAGGACCACCACTGCAGTACAGGGCCCTCTGTCCCACTCTGTGTGTGTGTCAGACAGCAGGAAGTACTGCAGCAGGACCACCACTGCAGTACAGGGCCCTCTGTCCCCCTCTGTGTGTGTCGTACAGCAGGAAGTACTGCAGCAGGACCACCACTGCAGTACAGGGCCCTCTGTCCCACTCTGTGTGTGTGTCGTACAGCAGGAAGTACTGCAGCAGGACCGCCACTGCAGTACAGGGCCCTCTGTCCCACTGTGTGTGTGTGTCGTACAGCAGGAAGTACTGCAGCAGGACCACCACTGCAGTACAGGGCCCTCTGTCCCACTGTGTGTGTGTGTCGTACAGCAGGAAGTACTGCAGCAGGACCACCACTGCAGTACAGGGCCCTCTGTCCCACTGTGTGTGTGTGTCGTACAGCAGGAAGTACTGCAGCAGGACCACCACTGCAGTACAGGGCCCTCTGTCCCACTGTGTGTGTGTGTCAGACAGCAGGAAGTACTGCAGCAGGACCACCACTGCAGTACAGGGCCCTCTGTCCCACTCTGTGTGTGTCAGACAGCAGGAAGTACTGCAGCAGGACCACCACTGCAGTACAGGGCCCTCTGTCCCACTCTGTGTGTGTCAGACAGGAGGAGAACGTTGTCCTCCTGTATTTCAGGTTTCTGTTTATGAGGGTTGTCCACTCCCATCATGAAGAGGAGGGTGAAGACCAGGAGACAGATGCTCACTAAGGGGACCGTTGGGATGGTTTTGTGTGATTTCCTGGGGATAAGTAAAAGACCACACTATGTTAGGGAAAGTAGAAGAGTAGCTATGGATGTGTTGGTTCATTAATAGTGGGTTTCATAATGGTTTCACCTATCAAGTCCTGTTGGATCAGACAAAGGGCCTCTTTACTCTATTGAGCAGCACCCAATATGTTGAAATGGTTCTGGAACCCTGTATGTTCTTACCTGGTCTCCATCTGGAATGTTATTGTATATGTTGAATTGGTTCTGGAACCCTGTATGTTCTTACCTGGTCTCCATCTGGAATGTTATTGTATATGTTGAATTGGTTCTGGAACCCTGTATGTTCTGACCTGGTCTCCATCTGGAATGTTATTGTATATTATGAATTGGTTATGGAACCCTGTATGTTCTGACCTGGTCTCCATCTGGAATGTTATTGTATATTATGAATTGGTTCTGGAACCCTGTATGTTCTGACCTGGTCTCCATCTGGAATGTTATTGTATATTATGAATTGGTTCTGGAACCCTGTATGTTCTGACCTGGTCTCCATCTGGAATGTTATTGTATATTATGAATTGGTTCTGGAACCCTGTATGTTCTGACCTGGTCTCCATCTGGAATGTAATTGTATATTATGAATTGGTTCTGGAACCCTGTATGTTCTGATCTGGTCTTCATCTGGAATGTTATTGTATATTATGAATTGGTTCTGGAACCCTGTATGTTCTGACCTGGTCTCCATCTGGAATGTTATTGTATATTATGAATTGGTTCTGGAACCCTGTATGTTCTTACCTGGTCTCCATCTGGAATGTTATTGTATATTATGAATTGGTTCTGGAACCCTGTATGTTCTGACCTGGTCTCCATCTGGAATGTTATTGTATATTATGAATTGGTTCTGGAACCCTGTATGTTCTTACCTGGTCTCCATCTGGAATGTTATTGTATATTATGAATTGGTTCTGGAACCCTGTATGTTCTGACCTGGTCTTCATCTGGAATGTTATTGTATATTATGAATTGGTTCTGGAACCCTGTATGTTCTGACCTGGTCTCCATCTGGAATGTTATTGTATATTATGAATTGGTTCTGGAACCCTGTATGTTCTTACCTGGTCTCCATCTGGAATGTTATTGTATATTATGAAATGGTTCTGGAACCCTGTATGTTCTTACCTGGTCTCCATCTGGAATGTTATTGTATATTATGAAATGGTTCTGGAACCCTGTATGTTCTTACCTGGTCTCCATCTGGAATGTTATTGTATATTATGAATTGGTTCTGGAACCCTGTATGTTAAGACCTGGTCTCCATCTGGAATGTTATTGTATATTATGAATTGGTTCTGGAACCCTGTATGTTCTGACCTGGTCTCCATCTGGAATGTTATTGTATATTATGAATTGGTTCTGGAACCCTGTATGTTCTGACCTGGTCTCCATCTGGAATGTTATTGTATATTATGAATTGGTTCTGGAACCCTGTATATTCTGACCTTGTCTCCATCTGGAATGTTATTGTAAATTATGAATTGGTTCTGGAACCATGTATGTTCTGACCTGGTCTCCATCTAGAATGTTATTGTATATTATGAATTGGTTCTGGAACCCTGTATGTTCTGACCTGGTCTCCATCTGGAATGTTATTGTATATTATGAATTGGTTCTGGAACCCTGTATGTTCTGACCTGGTCTCCATCTGGAATGTTATTGTATATTATGAATTGGTTCTGGAACCCTGTATGTTCTGACCTGGTCTCCATCTGGAATGTTATTGTATATTATGAATTGGTTCTGGAACCCTGTATATTCTGACCTTGTCTCCATCTGGAATGTTATTGTAAATTATGAATTGGTTCTGGAACCATGTATGTTCTGACCTGGTCTCCATCTAGAATGTTATTGTATATTATGAATTGGTTCTGGAACCCTGTATGTTCTGACCTGGTCTCCATCTGGAATGTTATTGTATATTATGAATTGGTTCTGGAACCATGTATGTTCTGACCTGGTCTCCATCTGGAATGTTATTGTTAAACTCAACCCTATGATGGACATGGAACATCCCAGTATGGTGATCCAGTTAAGAGCTTCATCGTATTTAAAATCCCTCCTGAAAGACTGTAGAAAGAAAATGAATAAATACATTTCAACACTGGGTTTCTGTGACAGTCATACTGTATAAAGTCATCAACCTCATGTGTCTGGATATGCTGTCTTAAAACATAGGTCAGTGGGTCCCAAACTAGGGGTTGTGATCCAATGTGGAGTCGCCTGATATGACAATGGGATCATAGGACAATTTCCCAAATCCTACAACAAAAATATATACATATAATAATAATACAAATTTGTATAAAATATTATAATATTGTCATTGTCTCTCAAAATCATTGTAAAGTGGTTAACCTTAAAAATCTAAAACATAAAATTCATAAAAACATAAAATGAATTATAATTCTTCACGTTTTTTTTGCTGACATCTTTTTTGTTGCCCAATCGGTCTGCTAATACAGGACTAGCAAACGCCCAATGCACTACTTTTGAGAAAATATTTATTTATATTATTTTGTAATTTTTCAGGGGGGCTGCAGCTCCCTCAGTACCCTACTTCCCACTGCTATTCTCATCACCCTACTTCCCACTGCTATTCTCATCACCCTACTTCCCACTGCTATTCTCATCACCCTACTTCCCACTGCTATTCTCAGTACCCTACTTCCCACTGCTATTCTCATCACCCTACTTCCCACTGCTATTCTCAGCACCCTACTTCCCACTGCTATTCTCATCACCCTACTTCCCACTGCTATTCTCAGTACCCTACTTCCCACTGCTATTCTCATCACCCTACTTCCCACTGCTATTCTCAGTACCCTACTTCCCACTGCTATTCTCAGTAGCCTACTTCCCACTGCTATTCTCAGTACACTACTTCCCACTGCTATTCTCAGTACCCTACTTCCCACTGCTATTCTCATCACCCTACTTCCCACTGCTATTCTCATCACCCTACTTCCCACTGCTATTCTCAGTACACTACTTCCCACTGCTATTCTCAGTACCCTACTTCCCACTGCTATTCTCATCACCCTACTTCCCACTGCTATTCTCATCACCCTACTTCCCACTGCTATTCTCAGTACCCTACTTCCCACTGCTATTCTCAGCACCCTACTTCCCACTGCTATTCTCATCACCCTACTTCCCACTGCTATTCTCAGGACCCTACTTCCCACTGCTATTCTCATCACCCTACTTCCCACTGCTATTCTCAGTACCCTACTTCCCACTGCTATTCTCAGCACCCTACTACCCACTGCTATTCTCATTACCCTACTTCCCACTGCTATTCTCATCACCCTACTTCCCACTACTATTATCATCACCCTACTTCCCACTGCTATTCTCATCACCCTACTTGCCACTGCTATTCTCAGTACCCTACTTCCCACTGTTATTCTCAGTACCCTACTTCCCACTGCCATTCTCATCACCCTACTTCCCACTGCTATTCTCATCACCCTACTTCCCACTGCTATTCTCATCACCCTACTTCCCACTGCTATTCTCATCACACTACTTCCCACTGCTATTCTCATCACCATACTTCCCACTGCTATTCTCATCACCCTACTTCCCACTGCTATTCTCAGCACCCTACTTCCCACTGCTATTCTCAGTACCCTACTTCCCACTGCTATTCTCAGTAGCCTACTTCCCACTGCTATTCTCAGTACCCTACTTCCCACTGCTATTCTCATCACCCTACTTCCCACTGCTATTCTCATCACCCTACTTCCCACTGCTATTCTCATCACCCTACTTCCCACTGCTATTCTCAGCACCCTACTTCCCACTGCTATTCTCATCACCCTACTTCCCACTGCTATTCTCAGCACCCTACTTCCCACTGCTGTTCTCAGCACCCTACTTCCCACTGCTATTCTCATCACCCTACTTCCCACTGCTATTCTCATCACCCTACTTCCCACTGCTATTCTCAGCACCCTACTTCCCACTGCTATTCTCATCACCCTACTTCCCACTGCTATTCTCAGTACCCTACTTCCCACTGCTATTCTCATCACCCTACTTCCCACTGCTATTCTCATCACCCTACTTCCCACTGCTATTCTCATCACCCTACTTCCCACTGCTATTCTCAGCACCCTACTTCCCACTGCTATTCTCATCACCCTACTTCCCACTGCTATTCTCATCACCCTACTTCCCACTGCTATTCTCAGCACCCTACTTACCACTGCTATTCTCATCACCCTACATCCCACTGCTATTCTCAGCACCCTACTTCCCACTGCTATTCTCATCACCCTACTTCCCACTGCTATTCTCAGCACCCTACTTCCCACTGCTATTCTCATCACCCTACTTCCCACTGCTATTCTCATCACCCTACTTCCCACTGCTATTCTCATCACCCTACTTCCCACTGCTATTCTCAGTACCCTACTTCCCACTGCTATTCTCAGCACCCTACTTCCCACTGCTATTCTCAGTACCCTACTACCCACTGCTATTCTCAGTACCCTACTTCCCACTGCTATTCTCATCACCCTACTTCCCACTGCTATTCTCATCACCCTACTTCCCACTGCTATTCTCAACACCCTACTTCCCATTGCTATTCTCATCACCCTACTTCCCACTGCTATTCTCAGTACCCTACTTCCCACTGCTATTCTCAGTAGCCTACTTCCCACTGCTATTCTCAGTACACTACTTCCCACTGCTATTCTCAGTACCCTACTTCCCACTGCTATTCTCATCACCCTACTTCCCACTGCTATTCTCATCACCCTACTTCCCACTGCTATTCTCAGTACCCTACTTCCCACTGCTATTCTCAGTACCCTACTTCCCACTGCTATTCTCATCACCCTACTTCCCACTGCTATTCTCATCACCCTACTTCCCACTGCTATTCTCAGTACCCTACTTCCCACTGCTATTCTCAGTACCCTACTTCCCACTGCTATTCTCAGTACCCTACTTCCCACTGCTATTCTCAGCACCCTACTTCCCACTGCTATTCTCAGCACCCTACTTCCCACTGCTATTCTCAGTACCCTACTTCCCACTGCTATTCTCAGTACCCTACTTCCCACTGCTATTCTCAGCTCTCTACTTCCCACTGCTATTCTCAGGACCCTACTTCCCACTGCTATTCTCATCACCCTACTTCCCACTGCTATTCTCAGTACCCTACTTCCCACTGCTATTCTCAGCACCCTACTTCCCACTGCTATTCTCAGTAACCTACTACCCACTGCTATTCTCAGTACCCTACTACCCACTGCTATTCTCATTACCCTACTTCCCACTGCTATTCTCATCACCCTACTTCCCACTACTATTATCATCACCCTACTTCCCACTGCTATTCTCATCACCCTACTTGCCACTGCTATTCTCAGTACCCTACTTCCCACTGTTATTCTCAGTACCCTACTTCCCACTGCTATTCTCATCACCCTACTTCCCACTACTATTCTCATCACCCTACTTCCCACTGCTATTCTCATCACCCTACTTCCCACTGCTATTCTCATCACACTACTTCCCACTGCTATTCTCATCACCATACTTCCCACTGCTATTCTCATCACCCTACTTCCCACTGCTATTCTCAGCACCCTACTTCCCACTGCTATTCTCAGCACCCTACTTCCCACTGCTATTCTCAGTAGCTTACTTCCCACTGCTATTCTCAGTACCCTACTTCCCACTGCTATTCTCATCACCCTACTTCCCACTGCTATTCTCATCACCCTACTTCCCACTGCTATTCTCATCACCCTACTTCCCACTGCTATTCTCAGCACCCTACTTCCCACTGGTATTCTCATCACCCTACTTCCCACTGCTATTCTCAGTACCCTACTTCCCACTGCTATTCTCATCACCCTACTTCCCACTGCTATTCTCAGCACCCTACTTCCCACTGCTATTCTCATCACCCTACTCCCCACTGCTATTCTCATCACCCTACTTCCCACTGCTATTTCTCAGTACCCTACTTCCCCCTGCTATTCTCAGTACCCTACTTCCCACTGCTATTCTCAGCACCCTACTTCCCACTGCTGTTCTCAGCACCCTACTTCCCACTGCTATTCTCAGCACCCTACTTCCCACTGCTGTTCTCAGCACCCTACTTCCCACTGCTGTTCTCAGCACCCTACTTCCCACTGCTATTCTCATCACCCTACTTCCCACTGCTATTCTCAGCACCCTACTTCCCACTGCTATTCTCAGCACCCTACTTCCCACTGCTATTCTCATCACCCTACTTCCCACTGCTATTCTCAGTACCCTACTTCCCACTGCTATTCTCATCACCCTACTTCCCACTGCTATTCTCAGCACCCTACTTCCCACTGCTATTCTCATCACCCTACTCCCCACTGCTATTCTCATCACCCTACTTCCCACTGCTATTCTCAGTACCCTACTTCCCACTGCTATTCTCAGCACCCTACTTCCCACTGCTATTCTCAGTACCCTACTTCCCACTGCTCTTCTCAGTACCCTACTTCCCCCTGCTATTCTCAGTACCCTACTTCCCACTGCTATTCTCAACACCCTACTTCCCACTGCTATTCTCATCACCCTACTTCCCATTGCTATTCTCAGTACCCTACTTCCCACTGCTATTCTCAGTACCCTACTTCCCACTGCTATTCTCAGGACCTTACTTCCCACTGCTATTCTCAGTACCCTACTTCCCACTGCTATTCTCAGTACCCTACTTCCCACTGCTTTTCTCAGGACCCTACTTCCCACTGCTATTCTCAGTACCCTACTTCCCACTGCTACTCTCAGCACCCTACTTCCCCCTGCAATTCTCAGCACCCTACTTCCCACTGCTATTCTCTGCACCCTACTTCCCATTGCTATTCTCAGCACCCTACTTCCCCCTGCTATTCTTATATCTTTCAGTCTAATATGGCTATTTACTTACTTTTCTAGCTCTTCATCAGAAGCTTTTTGAAGTAGGTAGGAGACCTAACTGTCCTCTCCAAGTTTAGCTGGAATTTAGGCTAAAAGGATTATAGACATATTTGTTGATGTTAGGCCTCGTCTTGCGCTGCGCAAAATATCAGATCTCAACAACGGTTGGAGAAGTGTTTAACATCCCCTTGGCTTAGGCTGCCACATCCTTATGATATGGAGGTATATTTCTTCATCAGTGCAACGTGACCACAAGACACGGGTAGGAATGTCTGACAAAACACTGGACAAATGTACTGGACAAAACAATGTTTCTTTCTAAATGACTGGTGTTTGAATTTGCTGATAAAATGCGGGACGTGGTAGTTTGGTTGTGGGACAAAGGGCCATTCTGGGACATGTGGTCACCCTATTCCCAGGTGAACGGCTAAGTCCACTACGGTATGAAACCACACACTACTGCAGAGATTTTACCTCCACACTAGATATGGTGAAAACAAGGTGTGGTGAAGCAGAGGCA
The DNA here is from genome assembly GCF_029448725.1 of Salvelinus fontinalis. NCBI lineage: Eukaryota > Metazoa > Chordata > Actinopteri > Salmoniformes > Salmonidae > Salvelinus > Salvelinus fontinalis. Next base: position 831,934 of record NW_026600213.1, on the reverse strand, counting down.
CAGAAACTCACATCAATACCTTGGACAGATAACACTGTGAAACTAAGAGTTGATACCACAGCTAGCAGATAACACTGTGAAACTAAGAGTTGATTCTACAGCTAGCAGATAACACTGGGAAACTAAGAGTTGATTCTATAGCTAGCAGATAACACTGTGAAACTAAGAGTTGATACTACAGCTAGCAGATAACACTGGGAAACTAAGAGTTGATTCTACAGCTAGCAGATAACACTGGGAAACTAAGAGTTGATTCTACAGCTAGCAGATAACACTGGGAAACTAAGAGTTGATTCTACAGTTAGCAGATAACACTGTGAAACTAAGAGTTGATTCTACAGCTATCAGATAACACTGTGAAACTAAGAGTTGATTCTACAGCTAGCAGATAACACTGTGAAACTAAGAGTTGATTCTACAGCTAGCAGATAACACTGGGAAACTAAGAGTTGATTCTACAGCTAGCAGATAACACTGGGAAACTAAGAGTTGATTCTACAGTTAGCAGATAACACTGTGAAACTAAGAGTTGATTCTACAGCTATCAGATAACATTGTGAAACTAAGAGTTGATTCTACAACTAGCAGATAACACTGTGAAACTAAGAGTTGATTCTACAGCTAGCAGATAACACTGTGAAACTAAGAGTTGATTCTACAGCTAGCAGATAACACTGGGAAACTAAGAGTTGATTCTACAGCTAGCAGATAACACTGGGAAACTAAGAGTTGATTCTACAGCTAGCAGATAACACTGTGAAACTAAGAGTTGATACCACAGCTATCAATCAATAGGAAACTAACTGAACCACTCAAAACCTCCCCAGCTTTCCAAATGGAAGTTAGTTGTGAGGGCCGAGATGCCCATTCATTTACTTTTGTTGGCTACATGTCGGGGGATGCTATTCACAAGGACATAGTGTTCTGTCTGATGATTCTCCAGCATGAAACTGCACAGAGGAAGCCATCCGATCTCATGGAAACTGTTTTTCATCAATATAGCCATGCAGCGCTGGAAAAAAACTAAACAGACTTTGTTGACTTTCTGTGTAATGAAAATATAATGTGTCTCCATGCCTAGGTAAATGGCGGCAGGTAGCCTAGTAGTTAGAGCGTTGGGCCTCTAAACGAAAGGTCGCTGGTTCGAATACCTGAGCTGACAAGGTGAAAAAACCTGTGGATGTGTCCTTGAGCAAGGCACTTCACCTTAATGTGCTCCAGGGGCTGACCCTGTAGGTAGGCTGTCATTGTACATAAGAATTTGTTCTTAACCTCTTAGTGAATAGGGGGCGCTGTTATCACTTTGGGAAAAAATCGTGCACAAATTAAACGGCCTCGTACTCTGTTCTAGATCATACGATATGCATATTATTATTACTATTGGATAGAAAACACTCTGAAGTTTCTACTGCCTGTTGACATCTAGTGGAAGGCGTATGAAGTGCATACAGATCCATAAATATAAGGCAATTGAATAGGCAAGCCCTGACACAGAGCCCCATTTCAGAATTTTCACTTCCTGTTTGGAAGTTTGCTGCCAAATGAGTTCAGTTTTACTATTTGTGACGGTGGCTGCAATGTAAAACTACGATTTATACCTATAAATATGCACATTTTCGAACAAAACATAAATGTATTTTATAACATGATGTTTTAAGACTGTCATCTGATGAAGTTGTTCAAAGGTGAGTGATTAATTTTATCTCTATTTGTAGGTTTTGTGAAAGCAATGTTGGCGGTGAAAACATGGCGTTGTGTGTTTGGCTATTGTGGTGAGCTAACATAAATATATATTAATTTTCCCAGTAAAACCTTTTAAAAATCGGACATGTTGGCTGGATTCACAAGATGCTTATCTTTCATTTGCTGTATTGGACTTGTTAATGTGTGGAAGTTAAATATTTCTAAAAAATATTTTTGAATTTCGCGGAATGTTGTGGGTGTTCCGCTAGCGGAACCACGGGGCGAGAAAGGTTAACCTGTCTGGCTCCGGGGTTCCGCTAGCGGAACTCCTCCCACATTCCACTGAAAAGTTCCACTGAAAAAAAATTAAATTTTTTTTTTTTGAAAAATGTAACTTTCACACATTAACAAGTCCAATACAGCAAATGAAAGACACACATCTTGTGAATCCAGCCAACATCTCCGATTTTTTTAAATGTTTTACAGCGAAAACACAATATATATTTATGTTAGCTCACCACCAAATACAAAAAAGGACAGACATTTTTCACAGCACAGGTAGCATGCACAAAACCAACATAACTAACCAAGATCCAACCAAACTAACCAAGAAACAACTTTATCAGATGACAGTCCTATAACATGTTACACAATAAATCTATGTTTTGTTCGAAAAATGTGCATATTTGAGGTATAAATCAGTTTTACATTGCAGCTACCATCACAGCTACCGTCAAAAATAGCACCGAAGCAGCCAGAGTAATTATAGAGACCAACGTGAAATACCTAAATACTCGTCATAAAACATTTCTGAAAAATCGATGGTGTCCAGCAAATTAAAGACAAGCATCTTGTGAATCCAGCCAATATTTCCGATTTTTTAAGTGTTTTACAGCGAAAACACAATATAGCATTATATTAGCTTACTACAATAGCCTACCACACTACCGCATTCATTCATCAAGGCACGTTAGCGATAGCAATAGGCACGTTAGCGATAGCGAATAAACCAGCAAAATATATTAATTTTCACTAACCTTCATAAACCTTCATCAGATGACAGTCCTATAACATCAGGTTATACATACACTTATGTTTTGTTCGAAAATGTGCATATTTAGAGCTGAAATCAGTGGTTATACATTGTGCTAACGTAGCATCCTTTTCCCAGAATATGCGGATATTGGAAACAGGAAATGGGTGTCACGTCATGCCAAGAGCTTTTATTCCACCTCAGATCAAGATAAACACTCCATTTCTTCTCTCACTCCCTATTGACATCTAGTGGAAGGTGTATGATGTGCATGTATACTAATATATATCAAGCCCATTTATAGGCAGGCCCTAGAACAGAGTATCGATTTCAGATTTTCCACTTCCTGTCAGGAAGTTTGCTGCAAAATGAGTTCTGTTTTACTCACAGATATAATTCAAACGGTTTTAGAAACTAGAGAGTGTTTTCTATCCAATAATAATAATAATATGCATATTGTACGAGCAAGAATTGAGTACGAGGCCGTTTAAATTGGGCACGATTTTCCCCCAAAGTGAAAATAGCGCCCTCTGTCCTCAACAGGTTAACTGACTTGCCTAGTTAAATAAAGGTTATATTTAAAAAACGAACAAAAAGTAATGACATATTTGGGAACCTGAAAAAACTGAACGCAAGCATGGAGGGGAAATACAAAAACATTCTACAGATGAGTGACCGATTCAGCAGAAAGACTTCTTTGTGATCCTGCCTCAGTTGACATGCCGGTAAGTGAAATGGAAAACTGATGGAGCCATCACATGACCTAATGCTGCAGATAACACATTTTGGTTCCTGACTCAAAGGGATTACTCTGCAGTCTCCCTCTGAGCATTACAACTCATCCTTTGCCAGCTCATATCTGTGTGAGGCTTTTGTTTAGTGCACTCGTTTGCATTGAAACCAAATAATGATACAGGTTGGAGATGACAGCCGAGATAAGGTGCACACTGTCAACCACAACCCTCTGACTTTGAGAACCGCCGACGCGTCATGTCTCTTATCTCACCATCTCATTAGTGGTGGTGAGGTAAGGGATATTATGTCAGACTGTCATAGCCCCACATTAACAGTATGTGATGGTGAGTTGAGAAGACAATCAGAAATACTGTTAGAATGTTTTGCAACTGACTACCATAGCCCCAAATAAAAGAGGAAACATTGGCTCTTAAATAAATTTACAAAATCACATGGGTCACGATTTTCAGATATTAAAATGGGGTCGTGGGTCAAAAAGCCATAGGTGAAAATGTGGTCAGTAAAAGGGAGATGAAAGCAGCTCACCATAAGCACAGCGAAGTTAGTGGTGTGATTACAGAAACACTGCAGGCCGTCTGCTGAGTTGTTGACTTTGTAGCAGCCAGTCTATCAATGTTCTACCACCTACACATGCAAAGTTATAGATGGAGGCCTTGGGGACAGCCTGAGAAGAGAAAAAAAAACAGTGCCTTCTTGTTCACTGATTAGAATATGCTTCCTTGTTCACTGAATAGAATATGCTTCCTTGTTCACTGATCAGAATATGCTTCCTTGTTCCTAATGGTGGATAGCGTGTCAAACTCATTCCATGGAGGGCCTAGTGTCTGCTGGTTTTGTGGTTTTCCTTTCAACTAAGACCTAGACAATCAGATGAGGGGAGTTCCTTACTTAATTATCAATCACGTTCAAGGGAGGAACGAAGGTCCACAGCCGCTTGGCCCTCCGTGGAATGATGTTGACACATGACCTACAGTGCTTTCAGTAATTATTCAGACTCCCTGACTTTATCCACATTTTGTTACGTAACAGCCTTATTCTAACATGGATTGAATAAAACATGTATCCTCAGCAATCTACACGCAATACCTCAATGACATCACAATACCCCATAACGACATCACAATACCCCATAACGACATCACAATACCCCATAACGACATCACAATACCCCATAACGACATCACAATACCCCATAACGACAAAGCAAAATCTTTTTTTTTTTTTACATTTTTGCAAATGCATAAAAATAATAAACAGAAATACCTTATTTACATGACTATTCAGACCCTTTGCTATGAGACTTGAAATTGAGCTCAGTTGCATCCTGTTTCCATTTATCATCCTTGAGATGTTTCTACAACTGATTTGGATCCACCTGTGGTAAATTCAATTGATTGGACATGATTTGGAAAGGTACACACATGATTTGGAAAGGCACACACCTATCTTTATGAGGTCCCACAGTTGACAGTGCATGTCAGAACAAAAAACAAGCCATGAGGTCGAAGGAATTGTCTATAGAGTTCCAAGACAGGATTGTGTTGCGGTACATTTCTGGGGAAGGGTACCAAAATTTTTTTGCAGCGTTGAAAGTCCCCACGAACACAGTGGCCTCCATCATTCTTAAATGGAAGAAGTTTGGAACCACCAAGACTCTTCCTATAGCTGGCCAGTCGGCCAAACTGAGCAAGGGAGGGGGGTGACCAAGAACCCCGATGGTCACTCTGACAGAGCGCCAGAGTTCCTCTGTGGAGATGGGAGAACATTCCAGAAGGACAACCATCACTGTAGCATTCCACCAATCAGGCCTTTATGGTAGAATGGCCAGGCGGAAGCCACTCCTCAGTAAAAGGCACATGACAGCCAGCTTGGAGTTTGCCAAAAGGCACCTAAAGGACTCTAAGACCACGAGAAAACAAGATTCTCTGTTCTGATGTGTTGGATTTGACATTTTGAACATTGAGATATTAAAGACATGATAGATCAGAAGAAGAAGAAGAAGGAGGGGTTGAGGTCAGGAGGTCAGATCCCCTGAAGGGAGTAATAAAGGTGTCCTGTTCCTGTGGAACCAGAAGAAGGAGGGGTTGAGGTCAGGAGGTCAGATCCCCTGAAGGGAGTAATAAAGGTTTCCTGTTCCTGTGGAACCATAAGATGTAAGGAATGGAGAGAAGGAGGCGTGTCTTAAGGGGGATATATATACCTGTGATGGGAGACATGTTGGCTGAATTACAGCTGTACAGAACCTTTGGGAAGAATTACACTTGGTTAAAGCTTCTCTAGTGTCTGTGAGTTGTTTACACTGAAAAATAAGAACCTAACAGTATGAATATTAGTTCAGAACCTAATGTTTTAGGGTCCATACACAGATCGGCTACATACTGAAGGTAATGTAGAAAATGCTTTAGCTAGCTAGATTCTTCACATCCACTGTTTCCCAGGTAGACAGCCCGGTTTGCTGGTTTTCTCAGGAGTCCCTATAACATTAAACAACACATATTACAATGTCATACTCACGTCATAATCCCAGCTAGCTAACTGGCAATGTTAGCTAGTCAGCTAACATGCTAAATAACGATTTTTGTAAATTAACCTTATGACAAAAAAATATGCACAATCATTTGTCTCCACATTAACTAACATATTCCTCTCAATTGTACATTTGTTGCTTGACTCGTTATGACGTTATAACTACTTACATTTGCTTCCCCCGTAATGTTTTGTCAGCCATCCTTGTTGAAGAAATTCACCAGGGACGGGTGGCTCACGTCAAAACCGTCATTGGAACCACTCGATATGATTGGTCATATAAAAACCTTGGGACCCAAATGCATAATGAGTGCTCTATCTCCCCCTTGTGGTGGTCTGGAGCAATGAAGCTGTGACGCTGGGTACCTCTAACTCCCCCTGGTGGTGGTCTGGAGCAATGAATCCGTGAAGCTGGGTACCTCTAACTCCCCCTTGTGGTGGTCTGGAACAATGAAGCCGTGACGCTGGGTACCTCTAACTCCCCCTGGTGGTGGTCTGGAGCAATGAAGCCGTGACGCTGGGTACCTCTAACTCCCCCTGGTGGTGGTCTGGAGTAATGAAGCCGTGATGCTGGGTACCTCTAACTCCCCCTGGTGGTGGTCTGGAGCAATGAAGCCGTGACGCTGGGTACCTCTAAGTCTCGGTGTGTAAACTCGCAACTTTTAAAGGAGAAACCACTGTACACAACCTACTCCACATTCAAAAAGTGTTAAGAAAGTTCTAGATTATGTTTTTTTAAACACAAAGAAAAAACCTTAAATGTCATAATTGGATAAGTCTCCACCCCCCTGAGTTAGGTCTCCAGCCTCTGAGTTAAGTCTCCACCCTCTGAGTTAAGTCTCCACCCCCTGAGTGAAGTCTCCACCCCATGACTTAATACTTGGTGGAAGCAATTTGTAATAAGATTCTACCAACTTTGCTCTTTGAGCAACATATTCATATATATTCATACTTTTTGTCAAAATTGCTCAAGCACTTTACATTTGATTGGGAATCATTGATGGACAGCAATATTCAAACCTCGGATTTTCAAGCAAATGTAAGTCAGGACTGAGACTAGACCACTCAGAATAAGTCAGGACTGAGACTAGACCACTCAGAATAAGTCAGGACTGAGACTAGACCACTCAGAATAAGTCAGGACTGAGACTAGACCACTCAGAATAAGTCAGGACTGAGACTAGACCACTCAGAATAAGTCAGGACTGAGACTAGACCACTCAGAAACACCCAACACCTCTTGAAAAGCCATTCTGGGGTCTTTAGCATTAACATCTGTGTAATTGTCAAGCTGAATAATAAAACTCTATCCCAGGGTTTTCAGAAGACTGAGGCGTTTCCTTTAACTTTCTACCTGGGCTTTTCTCATTAACATCTGTGAAATTGTCAAGCTGAATAATAAAACTCTATCCCAAGGTTTTCAGAAGACTGAGGCAAGATTTCCTTGAACTTTCTACCTGGGCTTTTCTCCATTCAGGTTTATTTTGATCTTGACAAACTCCCCAGCTGATGACAAGCATACCCATAACATGATGCTGCCTCAACAATACTTACCATAAAGATTGAATAGCAGTGCTTAAAGATTTAATACATTTAATAAACACACTCTAAAAACTTACACGGCCGAACGGCAAAGAAAATAACATTAGACAACTTGTCGTTACCATGTCCATCCTTCCTGATTTGTAATGACTAGCACACTATATGACGTAATTACATAAGACACCTCTATCATGGATTTGTTGTTGTGCTCAAGGAAGGGAAGCAAGGTCTTGGCGATAAGGTCATAAAGTATTTGCTGAATTCCACTTGTCCATCTGTTCTTGTACTCTATGCTGGTCTACATTGACATAGATCTGTTGTTGTACTTTATGCTGGTCTACATTGACATAGATCTGTTGTTGTACTTTATGCTGGTCTACATTGACATAGATCTGTTCTTGTACGTTATGCTGGTCTACATTGACATAGATCTGTTGTTATACTTTATGCTGGTCTACATTGACATAGATCTGTTGTTGTACTCTATGCTGGTCTACATTGACATAGATCTGTTGTTGTACTTTATGCTGGTCTACATTGACATAGATCTGTTGTTTTACTTTATGCTGGTCTACATTGACATAGATCTGTTCTTGTACGTTATGCTGGTCTACATTGACATAGATCTGTTGTTGTACTCTATGCTGGTCTACATTGACATAGATCTGTTGTTGTACTTTATGCTGGTCTACATTGACATAGATCTGTTGTTATACTTTATGCTGGTCTACATTGACATAGATCTGTTGTTTTACTTTATGCTGGTCTACATTGACATAGATCTGTTGTTGTACTCTATGCTGGTCTACATTGACATAGATCTGTTGTTGTACTTTATGCTGGTCTACATTGACATAGATCTGTTGTTGAACATTATGCTGGTCTACATTGACATAGATTTCACACAATCATATCTCTTACATACATTCTAATGCCTCAAATGAAAGTTTCATTCATAAATCATGATGATGTCATATCACTTGGTACTAAAATATTATATTTCTTGGAACTTTTGAGTCAAAGAAATGTTTCTGTACCTGTCTGGTTAATTAAGTACATGTTTTATTTGTTATGTTGGTTGGGTGTGTGTGTTTGAGAGAGAGAGAGAGAGAGAGAGAGAGAGAGAGAGAACAGGCAGAACCTGATATGTAAATGAGTTGAGCACAAGGAAGTAACTTTCAACGACCAAATGATCATTCAGACTCTGTTTCTATTGAGAGATAAAAGGTAAGACGACGATTGTTATGTGTATTCATATAGTTGATGATATTGTTATGTGTATTCATATAGTTGATGATATTGTTATGTGTATTCATATAGTTGATGATATTGTTATGTGTATTCATATAGTTGATTATATTTTTGGTGGACAGTGTTATAATAGTCCTCTTCTCCTTAAAATGTTTTCGATATAAATTAGATGCGTGGGGTGAATTCGTTCTGTGCCCATCTGTGTGCCCCAGGGTGATCGCTCCTACACTATCTAGAATCTAAAAGGGTTATTTGGCTGTCCCCATAGGAGAACCCTTTGTAGAACCCTTTTTGGTACTAGGTAGAACCCTTTTGGGTTCCATGAAGAACCCTTTCTACAGAGGGTTCTACATGGAAGCCAGAAGGGTTCTACCTGGAACCCAAAAGCGTTCTCCTATGGGGACAGCCGGAGGACCCGTTTGGAACCCTTTATTCTAAGAGTGTACTGTATCATAGGTCTATAGACTTGTCTTCTCTAAACAGGTTTAAAACACAACAAGCAACAAACAAACATTTTCTCTTTCTAATCTACTGTTAATGCTTTTCACTCAGGAAGGTTTGTTGTGTGAAAGAGACAAATAAATATTGTGGAAAGCCTAACAACAAATTACACTTCCTCAAAACAGGTTGTGTGTATTCATTAGTGCCCATCGTAGCAAAACGTTTGGCAACAGAAACCGTTTAGTCCACGTTGTACAGTGTTTGGAGTAAACTGTTTCTGTAACATTTAAAACTGTTGGCTGTGGAGTAAACTAATGAATACAACCCAGGTTGTAGCCTACGACTCGGCATGTTTATACCTGATGCTGAAACCTGAACGTAGCCTGAGGGGTGTACTATGATACAGCCTTGATATACTGGTTTTCTAAAAATAGGCAACTTCAGTTAGCTTCACATTCCAGCTCAGACCTCACCCTTAAGAAAATACAGAACAGAACAGAAAATATCTCAATGACTTGACATGTTCTGTGTGTGAATTCAGGCTACAAGGTAAGAATCTTCCCAGGGATTATTGTAAAGTGTGTATATAAATTAAATGTATGGTGTAATGTTAGTATAGTGAAGTAAAACACTCCTAACAGTAGATAAATTAAATGTATGGTGTAATGTTAGTATAGTGAAGTAAAACACTCCTAACAGTATACTTGTAACGGCTGTCAATGTCGTTCTCCTCCTCGGACGAGGAGGAGCATGGATCGGACCAAGATGCGGAGTAGGAGGTATTCATGATTTTAATGGCAACCAACAAACACTACAAATTAACAAAATAACAAACGTGACTAACCTGCAACAGTCCTGTGTGGCCCAAACGCTGACACAGGAACAAACACCCACAAAACACCAGTGAAACCCTGGCTGCCTTAGTATGACTCTCAATCAGAGACAAACGATACACACCTGTCTCTAATTGAGAATCATACCAGGCCGAACACAAAACCCAACATAGAAATAGAAAACATAGACTGCCCACCCAACACTCACGCCCTGACCAATAAACACATATAAAACAAGAGAAAACAGGTCAGGAACGTGACACTACTTCTACTGAGACAGGTTGGTGTCAGTTTAATCAAACAACATGGAGCTGACTGGACGTGGTCAAGTCAAATTCAATACATCAAAATTCATATATTATAGTTCTACATTTAACATGTCATATGATAATGTAATTGTATCATAGTTCCTCTATAGTGTAGTGAACCTCTACATTTCATATGATAATGTAATTGTACCATAGTTCCACTATAGTGTAGTGATCCTCTACATTTCATATGATAATGTAAATGTATCATAGTTCCACTATAGTGTAGTGATCCTCTACATTTCATATGATAATGTAAATGTATCATAGTTCCACTATAGTGTAGTGATCCTCGCTATATGAGCCACGTCACAATTCCAACCAAGTAACCCAATTGGTGCCAAAGGTGCGATGCGTAGGTTGTTGGCCTTTAACACATGCAACCTGGGTTCGCTTCCCTGCCCCGCTGATCGCTACATTGGTGTCTGAGACATGCTTTTGTGTGAGCCAGGTAACAATTCCACCATGTGGGTTAACCCTATTGGTGCAATACGTAGGATGTTAACTTCCCTGCCCCACTGTTTGCTACATTGGTGTCTGAGACATGCTCTTGTGTGAGCCAGGTAACAATTCCCACCATGTGGGTTAACCCTATTGGTGCAATACGTAGGGTATTAACTTCCCTGCCCGCTGTTTTCAACTACATTCAGAGCATAGGCTGCCCGACATCCGATGAACAAAGAGACACACTAATATGAGGTAAAGGATGTTAGGATAATATCAGTAAGTGTTGATTTAGAGTTCTGGGTTCTTTTATCAACAGGTTGAAATGTAGTAAATGACATCACAATGACATCTCCTCAGAGTTCTGGGTTCTTTTATCAACAGGTTGAAATGTAGTAAATGACATCACAATGACATCTCCTCAGAGTTCTGGGTTCTTTTAGCAACAGGTTGAAATGTAGTAAATGACATCACAATGACATCTCCTCAGAGTTCTGGGTTCTTTTATCAACAGGTTGAAATGTAGTAAATGACATCACAATGACATCTCCTCAGAGTTCTGGGTTCTTTTAGCAACAGGTTGAAATGTAGTAAATGACATCACAATGACATCTCCTCAGAGTTGGGAGATAACAGTCCCAGTTTAAATCACCATGACAACCATTTCATTATTTCTCCAGAGCAGGCAAGAGAATCTAGAGACTCAACCTTTGTAGAATCAGTACATTTGCACATACAGATGTAGGATCTTAATTTGAGTCAGTTTACTACAGCAGGAAAATATTCCTGCAGCAACAAGAAATGTGAATTATTATGTGAACTATAATTAATGGACATTTTGTAGTGGTTTTCGTAGGGAAAACTCAAGTCTGAAATTTCTAAGTGGAAATGACAAACTTCGGAAGCCTTTTAAACCTCAAATACTAATTTACTCCATGGTCACCATACTACTATGACTGACCCTGTAAAACAACACCTATCATACTACTATGGCTGACCCTGTAAAACAACACCTATCATACTACTATGACTGACCCTGTAAAACAACACCTATCATACTACTATGACTGACCCTGTAAAACAACACATATCATACTGCTATGACTGACCCTGTAAAACAACACCTATCATACTACTATGGCTGACCCTGTAAAACAACACCTATCATACAACTATGGCTGACCCTGTAAAACAACACCTATCATACTACTGTGACTGACCCTGTAAAACAACACTTATCATACTACTATGACTGACCCTGTAAAACAACACCTATCATACTACTATGGCTGACCCTGTAAAACAACACCTATCATACTACTGTGACTGACCCTGTAAAACAACACCTATCATACTACTATGACTGACCCTGTAAAACAACACCTATCATACTACTATGACTGACCCTGTAAAACAACACCTATCATACTACTATGACTGACCCTGTAAAACAACACATTACACTGCACCTATCATACTACTATGACTGACCCTGTAAAACAACACCTATCATACTACTATGGCTGACCCTGTAAAACAACACCTATCATACTACTATGACTGACCCTGTAAAACAACACATTACACTGCACCTATCATACTACTATGGCTGACCCTGTAAAACAACACATATCATACTGCTATGACTGACCCTGTAAAACAACACCTATCATACTACTATGGCTGACCCTGTAAAACAACACCTATCATACTACTATGACTGACCCTGTAAAACAACACATATCATACTGCTATGACTGACCCTGTAAAACAACACCTATCATACTACTATGGCTGACCCTGTAAAACAACACCTATCATACTACTATGGCTGACCCTGTAAAACAACACCTATCATACTACTGTGACTGACCCTGTAAAACAACACTTATCATACTACTATGACTGACCCTGTAAAACAACACCTATCATACTACTATGTCTGACCCTGTAAAACAACACCTATCATACTACTATGACTGACCCTGTAAAACAACACCTATCATACTACTATGACTGACCCTGTAAAACATCACCTATCATACTACTATGACTGACCCTGTTAAACAACACCTATCATACTACTATGACTGACCCTGTTAAACAACACCTATCATACTACTATGACTGACCCTGTAAAACAACACCTATCATACTACTATGACTGACCCTGTAAAACAACACATATCATACTGCTATGACTGACCCTGTAAAACAACACCTATCATACTACTATGGCTGACCCTGTAAAACAACACCTATCATACTACTATGGCTGACCCTGTAAAACAACACCTATCATACTACTGTGACTGACCCTGTAAAACAACACTTATCATACTACTATGACTGACCCTGTAAAACAACACCTATCATACTACTATGTCTGACCCTGTAAAACAACACCTATCATACTACTATGACTGACCCTGTAAAACAACACCTATCATACTACTATGACTGACCCTGTAAAACATCACCTATCATACTACTATGACTGACCCTGTTAAACAACACCTATCATACTACTATGACTGACCCTGTTAAACAACACCTATCATACTACTATGACTGACCCTGTAAAACAACACCTATCATACTACTATGGCTGACCCTGTAAAACAACACCTATCATACTACTATGACTGACCCTGTAAAACAACACCTATCATACTACTATGACTGGCCCTGTAAAACAACACCTATCATACTACTATGACTGACCCTGTAAAACAACACCTATCATACTACTATGACTGACCCTGTAAAACAACACCTATCATACTACTATGACTGACCCTGTAAAACAACACCTATCATACTACTATGACTGACCCTTTTAAACAACACATTACACTGAACCAAACTAATGTCTGTAAAAATCAAACATTTTAAAAGCTAACCAGCATAAAGGAAATTAAGGTATTGATTTTTTTGTATTACAACAGTTAATTTAACAATGCTGTTTCTAAATCTAGTTGACCTTCATCCAAGGACACCTTGACATGCATTACCCTCTCACTGCAGAAACATATTCTCATGAAATCACATGACTTCTAGTTAGAGAAAAGGATTCCTGTTAACACGGCCTGCTACAAGCAGGAAACAGGTTATGGACGAACCAGAAATGTGACATATCTGTTTGATAGTTACCCTGAAAGATGAATGTGTGAACTATCTTGTCATATCTTTGGCTAACCACATTGGAACATTCTAGTCTTTAAGGACATGAACTGGCAGAACAGGTTTCAGCGAAGTAGGGAGTCATTGTTTTCAGGAAGGTGTAACCATGGCAATAGGAGAGTTAACACTGTTTGTACTGATACTGGGTTAACCCTGTTTATACTGATACTGGGTTAACCCTATTTATACTGATACTGGGTTAACCCTGTTTATACTGATACTGGGTTAACCCTGTTTATACTGATACTGGGTTAACACTATTGAAACTGATACTGGGTTAACCCTATTTATACTGATACTGGGTTAACACTATTCGCACTGATACTGGGTTAACCCTATTTATACTGATACTGGGTTAACCCTGTTTATGCTGATACTGGGTTAACCCTATTTATACTGATACTGGGTTAACTCTGTTTATGCTGATACTGGGTTAACCCTGTTTATACTGATACTGGGTTAACCCTGTTTATACTGATACTGGGTTAACCCTATTTATACTGATACTGGGTTAACCCTGTTTATACTGATACTGGGTTAACCCTGTTTATACTGATACTGGGTTAACCCTGTTTATACTGATACTGGGTTAACCCTATTTATACTGATACTGGGTTAACCCTGTTTATACTGATACTGGGTTAACCCTACTTATGATGATACTGGGTTAACACTATTTATACTGATACTGGGTTAACCCTGTTTATACTGATACTGGGTTAACCCTGTTTATACTGATACTGGGTTAACCCTGTTTATACTGATACTGGGTTAACCCTGTTTATACTGATACTGGGTTAACCCTATTTATACTGATACTGGGTTAACACTATTGATACTGATACTGGGTAACCCTATTTATACTGATACTGGGTTAACACTATTGATACTGATACTGGGTTAACACTATTTATACTGATACTGGGTTAACCCTATTTATACTGATACTGGGTTAACCCTGTTTATACTGATACTGGGTTAACACTATTTATACTGATACTGGGTTAACACTATTTAGACTGATACTGGGTTAACCCTATTGCAGTGATGCGATGCGTAGGGTGTTTGACTTTTTCTCCAGCGACCAGGGTATACTTCCCTGCCCGCTGGTTGCTACAATGTTAATAGAATAGGCAACCCAACATTCGTTGAACAAAGAGACACAATAATATGAGGTAAAGGATGTTAGGATAATATCAGTAAGTGTTGATTTAGAGTTCTGGGTTCTTTTATCAACAGGTTGAAATGTAGTAAATGACATCACAATGACATCTCCTCAGAGTTCTGGGTTCAGCCTCTTTTATCAACAGGTTGACATGTAGTAAATGACATCACAATGACATCTCCTCAGAGTTCTGGGTTCTTTTATCAACAGGTTGAAATGTAGTAAATGACATCACAATGACATCTCCTCAGAGTTCTGGGTTCTTTTATCAACAGGTTGAAATGTAGTAAATGACATCACAATGACATCTCCTCAGAGTTCTGGGTTCTTTTATCAACAGGTTGAAATGTAGTAAATGACATCACAATGACATCTCCTCAGAGTTCTGGGTTCTTTTATCAACAGGTTGACATGTAGTAAATGACATCACAATGACATCTCCTCAGAGTTCTGGGTTCAGCCTCTTTTATCAACAGGTTGAAATGTAGTAAATGACATCACAATGACATCTCCTCAGAGTTCTGGGTTCTTTTATCAACAGGTTGAAATGTAGTAAATGACATCACAATGACATCTCCTCAGAGTTGAGATCATCTGTTCACAGTATTTAACATGGTGACATGGTGCTGCTAGTGATAGAAAACATTAAGAGACAGAATACAGGCGGTGGAGTTTGCACAAAGTTTACATATAACAATATATTGAACTAGGTAGAGTGAGCATAGAGCTAAAAGCTTTTAGCACGGGGAAGAAACTGTTCAGTTGGGGGCCTATAACATCCAATCACAGAGGTTTACAGCAGCTGACAGTTGTAACGTTGATAATAACTCAAACTGCCTTTTTCAGATAAAGACAATCTCTGTACAGGTGTAGGATCTGAAATTGATCACTCTGTTGCAGGAAAACTAAAATTTGTAGTGTATTTGATGTTTTAAAAGGCTTCTGAAGTTTGTCATTTCCACTTTCCACTTTAAAATGTTAATTATAATCCACATAATTGTTATGCTGTAGTAAACTGTCTCAAATTAATATCCTACATCTGTAGCAAAATACCTGTCTTTCATGTATTCTCCTTTGACCATTTGACATCTTTTATTTACTGTTGTTTAGGCTGGTTGAATGAGTTGTCTATGAAAGATACTTCATCTGCCAGAAAACAGGCGGCTGCACCAGTGACTGTAAGTTATGTGATTTCCTCATATGAAATTAAAAGTGTGTTTGTAGCCTACGCAGTTACAAAATGGCTGTTGAAACTGTGGCTAATATTTCTCTGTAACATTAAATAAATGTGTTGGAATGTAGGAAAGACGGGCAGACTCTCGTACTGTAGGTCTAGGCTACCTACAAACTATTATAAGGTTAGGACTACCTCAGACATTCAATAGTCAGAGTAGGTTGGAGCTATGATCACTTATCATGCTGACAAAACTGATGGTCTCTGTGAACTGATCTGAACAGGTTTAGACTGGTCATCTATGATATGTAGGTTATAGCTGAGGTATAGACCTTGATCTGCATATCACTAACAAACTGCTATTATACATTATAACCTAGCCTACTTTACATAATATAACATCTACATATCACTAACAACCCACTACTATACATTATAACCTAGTCTACTTTACATAATATAACATCTACATATCACTAACAACCCACTAATATAAATTATAACCTAGTCTACTTTACATAATATAACATATCACTAACAACCCACTACTATACATTATAACCTAGTCTACTTTACATAATATAACATCTACATATCACTAACAACCCACTACTATACATTATAACCTAGTCTACTTTACATAATATAACATCTACATATCACTAACAACCCACTAATATAAATTATAACCTAGTCTACTTTACATAATATAACATCTACATATCACTAACAACCCACTACTATACATTATAACCTAGTCTACTTTACATAATATAACATCTACATATCACTAACAACCCACTATTATACATTATAACCTAGTCTACTTTACATAATATAACATCTACATATCACTAACAACCCACTACTATACATTATAACCTAGTCTACTTTACATAATATAACATCTACATATCACTAACAACCCACTACTATACATTATAACCTAGTCTACTTTACATAATATAACATCTACATATCACTAACAACCCACTACTATACATTATTTACATTTACATTTAAGTCATTTAGCAGACGCTCTTATCCAGAGCGACTTACAAATTGGTGCATTCACCTTATGACATCCAGCGGAACAGCCACTTTACAATAGTGCATCTAGATCTTTTAAGGGGGGGGGGGGGGGGCAGAAGGATTGCTTTATCCTATCCTAGGTATTCCTTGAAGAGGTGGGGTTTCAGGTGTCTCCGGAAGGTGGTGATTGACTCCGCTGTCCTGGCGTCGTGAGGGAGTTTGTTCCACCATTGGGGTGCCAGAGCAGCGAACAGTTTTGACTGGGCTGAGCGGGAACTGTACTTCCTCAGTGGTAGGGAGGCGAGCAGGCCAGAGGTGGATGAACGCAGTGCCCTTGTTTGGGTGTAGGGCCTGATCAGAGCCTGAAGGTACTGAGGTGCCGTTCCCCTCACAGCTCCGTAGGCAAGCACCATGGTCTTGTAGCGGATGCGAGCTTCAACATTATATTGTTTGGCTAGGTTATTATTACATTATAACCTAGCCTACTTTACATAATATAACATCTACATATCACTAACAACCCACTACTATACATTATAACCTAGTCTACTTTATATAATATAACATCTACATATCACTAACAACCCACTACTATACATTATAACCTAGTCTACTTTACATAATATAACATCTACATATCACTAACAACCCTCTACTTTACATTATAACCTAGTCTACGTTACATATTATAACATCTACAAATCACTAATAAACCATTACTATACATTATGTAACGGTTTTCTTCCGTTGGTGAAGGAGAGGACCAAAATGCAGCGCGGCTAGTGTTCAACATGTTTAATAAACAAAGAGACGATAACGTGAACACTATTCAAAATACAAAATAACAAACGTGAAAACTGAGACAGTCCTATCTGGTGCAGAGCACAAAGACAGGAGATAACCACCCACAAGCCCCAACACAAAACAAGCCACCTAAATATGATTCCCAATCAGAGACAACACAAAACACCTGCCTCTGATTGAGGGACCTGAGCCACAGGTCCCTTGTGGCTCAGTTGGTAGAGCATGGCGCTTGCAACGCCAGAGTTGTGGGTTCATTTCCCATGGGGGGACCAGGATGAATATGTATGAACTTTCCAATTTGTAAGTCGCTCTGGATAAGAGCGTCTGCTAAATGACTTAAATGTAAATGTAAATGTGAGAACCATATTAGGCCAAACATAGAAACAGACAAACTAGACACACAACATAGAATGCCCACCCAGCTCACGTCCTGACCAACACTAAAACACACAAGAACTATGGTCAGAACGTGACAGTACCCCCCTCCTGAGGTGCGGACTCCGAACGCACCACCTAAAACTCTAGGGGAGGGTCTGGGTGGGCATCCGTCCGCGGTGGCGGCTCCGTCGCTGGACGAGGATCCCACTCCACCATTGTCTTTGTCCCCCTCCTTAGAGTCCTTTGAATGGCGACCTTCGCCACCGACCTTGGCCTAGGAACCTTCACAAAGGTCCCCACTAGACTGAGGAAACTCCTCCGGACTGAGGGACAGCTCATGACAGAGAGGTAGCTTATGACAGAGAGGTAGCTCCGGACAGAGGGGCAGCTCCGGACTGAATGGCAGCTCATGACTGGAGGGCAGCTCATGACTGGAGGGCAGCTCATGACTGGAGGGCAGCTCATGACTGGAAGGCAGCTCATGACTGGAGGGCAGCTCATGACTGGAAGGCAGCTCATGACTGGAAGGCAGCTCATGACTGGAAGGCAGCTCATGACTGGAGGGCAGCTCCTGACTGGCGGGCGGCTCTGGCAGCTCCTGACTGGCGGGCAGCTCCTGACTGACGGACGGCTCTAGCGGCTCCTGACTGACGGACGGCTCTAATGGCTCGGGACAGACGGGCGGCTCTGACGGCTCGGGACAGACGGGTGGCTCAGATGGCGCTGGGCAGACGGACGGCTCAGATGGCGCTGGAAAGGCAGGCAGCTCAGATGGCGCTGGGCAGACAGGCAGCTCAGATGGCGCTGGGCAGGCAGGCAGCTCAGACGGCGCTGGGCAGACGGGCAGCGCAGATGGCGCTAGACAGGCAGGCAGCTCAGATGGCGCTGAGCAGACGGCCGGCTCTGACCTGCTGAGGCACACAGTAGGCCTGGTGCGTGGTGCCGGAACTGGTGGTACCGGGCTGTAGCCACGCACCTCAAGGCTAGTGCGGGGAGAAACAACAGTGCTACAGGGCTCTGGATACGCACAATAGGCTTGGTGCGTGGTGCCGGGACTGGTGGTACCGGGCTGGAGACACGCACCATAGGGAGAGTGCGTGGAGGAGGAACAGAGTACTGGAGACGCACAGGAAGCCTGGTGCGTGGTGTTGGCACTGGTGGTACTGGACTGGAGCGAGGAGGTGGCACCGGATATACCGGACCGTGAAGGCGTACTGGCTCCCTTGAGCACCGAGCCTGTCCAACCTTACCTGGTTGAATGCTCTCCGTAGCCCGACCAGTGCGGGGAGGTGGAATAACCCGCACTGGGCTGTGCTGGCGAACCGGGGACACCATGCGTAAGGCTGGTGCCATGTACACCGGCCCGAGGAGACACACTGGAGACCAGATGCGTTGAGCCGGCTTCATGGCACCTGGCTCAATGCTCAATCTAGCCCGGCCGATACGTGGAGCTGGGATGTACCGCACCGGGCTATGCACCCGTACAGGAGACACCGTGCGCTCTTCCGCATAACACGGTGTCTGCCCGTACTCTCGCTCTCCACGGTATGCACAGAAAGTGGGCGCAGGTCTCCTACCTGACTTCGCCACACTCCCCTTTAGTCACCCCCCAATACATTTTTGGGGTCTCCTCTCGGGCTTCCTGGCCAGCCGTGTTCCCTCATAACACCGGTTCCCCTTCGCAGCTGCTTCCGCTTTCCTAGCTGCCTCCACCTGTTCCCATGGAAGGCGATCCCTACCAGCCAGGATCTCCTCCCATGTGTAGCAACCCTTTCCGTCCAACATGTCTTCCCAAGTCCATTCCTCCTGGTACCGCTGCTGCTGCTGCTGCCGCTGCTTCCCGTTACCACGCTGCTTGGTCCGAGATTGGTGGGTGGTTCTGTAACGGTTTTCTTCCATTGGTGAAGGAGAGGACCAAAATGCAGCGCGGCTAGTGTTCAACATGTTTAATAAACAAAGAGACGATAACGTGAACACTATACAAAATACAAAATAACAAATGTGAAAACTGAGACAGTCCTATCTGGTGCAGAACACAAAGACATGAGACAACCACCCACAAACCCCAACACAAAACAAGCCACCTAAATATGATTCCCAATCAGAGACAACACAAAACACCTGCCTCTGATTGAGAACCATATTAGGCCAAACATAGAAACAGACAAACTAGACACACAACATAGAATGCCCACCCAGCTCACGTCCTGACCAACACTAAAACAAGTAAAAGACACAAGAACTATGGTCAGAACGTGACAGTACCCCCCTCCTGAGGTGCGGACTCCGAACGCACCACCTAAAACTCTAGGGGAGGGTCTGGGTGGGCATCCGTCCGCGGTGGCGGCTCCGGCGCTGGACGAGGATCCCACTCCACCATTGTCTTTGTCCCCCTCCTTAGCGTCCTTTGAATGGCGACCCTCGCCACCGACCTTGGCCTAGGAACCTTCACAAAGGTCCCCACTAGACTAAGGAAACTCATTCGGACTAAGGGACAGCTCATGACAGAGAGGTAGCTTATGACAGAGAGGTAGCTTAAGACAGAGAGGTAGCTCCGGACGGAGGGGCAGCTCCGGACTGAAGGGCAGCTCCGGACTGAAGGGCAAAACGCTACATATCCAGGAATGTAATGTTGGTATCCTGTATATCTGACTGTGATATGTGGTTGTCTCACCTAGATATCTATATATCCATTGTTTAACAGGAATGTAATGTTGGTATCCTGTATATCTGACTGTGATATGTGGTTGTCTCACCTAGATACCTATATATCCATTGTTTATCAGGAATGTAATGTTGGTATCCTGTATATCTGACTGTGATATGTGGTTGTCTCACCTAGATATCTATATATCCATTGATTATCAGGAACGTAATGTTGGTATCCTGTATATCTGACTGTGATATGTGGTTGTCTCACCTAGATATCTATATATACATTGTTTATCAGGAATGGAATGTTGGTATCCTGTATATCTGACTGTGATATGTGGTTGTCTCACCTAGATATCTATATATCCATTGATTATCAGGAATGTAATGTTGGTATCCTGTATATCTGACTGTGATATGTGGTTGTCTCACCTATCTATCTATATATACATTGTTTATCAGGAATGTAATGTTGGTATCCTGTATATCTGACTGTGATATGTGGTTGTCTCACCTATCTATCTATATATACATTGTTTATCAGGAACGTAATGTTGGTATCCTGTATATCTGACTGTGATATGTGGTTGTCTCACCTAGATATCTATATATCCATTGATTATCAGGAACGTAATGTTGGTATCCTGTATATCTGACTGTGATATGTGGTTGTCTCACCTAGATATCTATATATCCATTGATTATCAGGAACGTAATGTTGGTATCCTGTATATCTGACTGTGATATGTGGTTGTCTCACCTAGATATCTATATATCCATTGTTTAGCTGGAATGTTGGTATCCTGTATATTAGACTGTGATATGTGGTTGTCTCAGCTAGCTATCTTAAGATGAATGAACTTACTGTAAATCTCTCTTACTTACTTACTGACTTTATTGTCCCAATGTTGTTGCAGTGTGGAATGTACACATTTAAAGTGTTTTTTAAATACAAAGCAAACTCTGGATAAGAGCATCTGCTAAATCAGGGGTTCTCAATCCGGCGTCTGTGGAGGTACTGCAGGGGTTCTCAATCCGGGGTCTGTGGAGGTACTGCAGGGGTTCTCAATCCGTGGTCTGTGGAGGTACTGAGAAGGTTCCTTATAGAACCAAAAAGGCATCTGTCACTTCCTTAACATATGGAACCACTAAAAGTTATAAATATTTTTGGGTTCAGTGAAGAAGAACCTCTAGAGTTCTGATCAACAAAAGGGTAATGTTTTGAGGATGTGAACCCAGCAGCCCTCCAGTGGTCAGATCAATTACTTTTTTAATTTTCATCGCCCGGCCTGGGATTCAAACCAGCCACCTTTCGGCCACAGGTCCAACTCCTTAGCCGCTGGGTGAAAACCTGAGTTAATCTTCAGAAATAAGCATGAGTTAATCTGCCAAAATGAAGACAAAATGCTATGCTCACTTAGGGGTGTACTCACTTTTGTTGCCAGCGGTTTAGACATGAACGGCTGTGTGTTGAGTTATTTTGAGGGGACAGCAAATTTACACTGTTATACAAGCTGTACACTCACTACTTTACATTGTAGCAAGGTGTCATTTCTTCAGTGTTGTCACATGAAAAGATATACTGAAATATTTACAAAAATTTGAGGGGTGTACTCACTTTTGTGATATACTGTAAGTATTTGATACATCAGAAAAG
Source organism: Salvelinus fontinalis (assembly GCF_029448725.1). NCBI lineage: Eukaryota > Metazoa > Chordata > Actinopteri > Salmoniformes > Salmonidae > Salvelinus > Salvelinus fontinalis. The sequence goes on along the minus strand of NW_026600213.1, from coordinate 809,072 downwards.
CAGAACTTAATATTTGGTACAGAAACAATTTGTTTGCAATTACAGAGATCATACATTTCCTGTAGTTCTTGACTAGGTTTGCACACACTACAGCAGGGATTTTGGCTCACTCCTCCATACAGACCTTCTCCAGATCCTTCAGGTTTCGGGGCTGTTGCTGGGTAATACGGACTTTCATCTCCCTCCAAAGATTTTCTATTGGGTTCAGGTCTGGAGACTGGCTGGACCACTCCAGGACCTTGAGATGCTTCTTACGGAGCCACTCCTTAGTTGCCCTGGCTGTGTGTTTCGGGTCGTTGTCATGCTGGAAGACCCAGCCACGACCCATCTTCAATGCTCTTACTGAGGGAAGAAGGTTGTTGGCCAAGATCTCGCGATACATGGCCACATCCATCCTCCCCTCAATACGGTGCAGTCATCCTGTCCCCTTTGCAGAAAAGCATCCCCAAAGAATGATGTTTCCACGTCCATGCTTCATGGTTGGGATGGTGTTCTTGGGGTTGTACTCATCCTTCTTCTTCCTCCAAACACGGCGAGTGGAGTTTAGACCGAAAAGCTCTATTTTTGTCTCATCAGACCACATGACCTTCTCCAATTCCTACTCTGGATCATCCAGATGGTCATTGGAAAACTTCAGACGGGCCTGGACATGCGCTGGCTTGAGCAGGGGGACCTTGCGTGCGCTGCAGGATTTTAATCCATGACGGCGTAGTGTGTTACTAATGGTTTTCTTTGAGAGTGTGGTCCCAGCTCTCTTCAGGTCATTGACTAGGTCCTGCCATGTAGTTCTGGGCTGATCCCTCACCTTCCTCATGATCATTGATGCCCCACGAGGTGAGATCTTGCATGGAGCCCCAGACCGAGGGTGATTGACCGTCATCTTGAACTTCTTCCATTTTCTAATAATTGCGCCAACAGTTGTTGCCTTCTCACCAAGCTGCTTGCCTATTGTCCTGTAGCCCATCCCAGCCTTGTGCAGGTCTACAATTGTATCCCTGATGTCCTTACACAGCTCTCTGGTCTTGGCCATTGTGGAGAGGTTGGAGTCTGTTGGATTGAGTGTGTGGACAGTAGTCTTATACAGGTAACGAGTTCAAACAGGTGCAGGTAATACAGGTAATGAGTGGAGAACAGGAGGGCTTCTTAAAGAAAAACGAACAGGTCTGTGAGAGCCGGAATTCTTGCTGGTTGGTAGAAAATCAAATATTTATGTCATGCAATAAAAAGCAAATTAATTACTAATAAATCATACAATGGGATTATCTGGATTTTTGTTTTAGATTCCGTCTCTCACAGTTGAAGTGTACCTATGATAAAAATGACAGATCTCTACATGCTTTGTAAGTAGGAAAACCTGCAACATCGGCAGTGTATCAAGTACTTGTTCTCCCCACTGTATATAACTTGTTGTCATTATCTGCCAAAGTAACAGCCCTGTAGACAAAGAAGAACTCTCCAGTAGGTACCAAAACATTCAAAGGCCCTTTTACTCAGTAGTGAAGTTACAAGTTTTTCACCTTTCAAAGCAGAATTACTTTCCCGTTGTTCCTCAACTGTAGTGTATGATATTTAATTTTCTTGCCCGGAGTCTCTACTTTTATCCAATGTAAAAAACACAATTTCAAGTTTTGCAACATAAGACAAAATTGTTTTATGGTCACATTTGAGATTGAGGCAAATATATAGCATTTTGAGGGGAAAAAACATGATATTATTTGTCCCTCTGAAATGAAACCATCAAGTGATAGATTTTAAACAAATACATTTCTGTCATTGAACAACCCCATGCCATGATTAGATAGTGGAAAAACACACCAATCTCTTTTATATTTTCTTCAAACAATAATATCAAATGTATGAACGTTTCTGAAAATGGATATATAGCATTTTGGAATGAAACTCTTCTTATGTTTCCCATCTGAGCTCAGAGTAGATGAGAGATGTAATGTTTGTCTCTGTTGTGTTGAAGTCCAATCAAGCAGGAGAGACCAGCCTCCCCTGTACCCAGCTGTGTGTCCATGAAAAGTGACGGGTCTATGGATCGTCCTATATCCTTTAGAGAGGGAGACTTTTCTACTGAACAAAGGTAAGAAGAACTCATGGGTCATGGTCAGTGAGTTAAACAACACTGTCTCTAGTCATTTCTCCTCTCCCATTTTCCCATTTCTTTTTGTTGTTTTCATAATCCATAGGCTAATCATTTTGTCCATTTTCATAGTCCTAAACAATATTAAACAAACACAACATTCCCTCCCTGTGTGTGTGTGTGTGTGTGTGTGTGTGTGTGTGTGTGTGTGTGTGTGTGTGTGTGTGTGTGTGTGTGTGTGTGTGTGTGTGTGCGTGTGTGCGTGCGTGCGTGCGTGCGTGCGTGCGTGCGTGCGTGCGTGCGTGCGCGCGTGTGTATGCGCACTCCCTGGATGAGGAGATGTAGTCTCTGTCCTGACTGCCTAGTTAATTTTACCCCTACCTACACGTACAAATTACCTTAACTACCTAGTACCCCTGACACACCAAAAAACACACCAATCTCTTTCAAAATGTCTTTAAGAAATAAAAACTAATTTACTAAAGTTTCTGAAAAGTGACATATAGTGTTTTGGAATGAAATTCTTCTTATGTTTCCCCATCTGAGCTCAGAGTAGATGAAGATGTAATGTTTGTCTCTGTTGTGTTGAAGTCCAATCAAGCAGGAGAGACCAGCCTCCCCTGAACACAGCTGTGTGTCCATGAAAAGTGACGGGTCTATGGATCGTCCTATACTATTTAGAGAGGAAGACTTTTCTACTGAACAAAGGTAAGAAGAACTCATGGGTCATGGTCAGTGAGTTAAACAACACTGTCTCTAGTCATTTCTCCTCTCCCATTTTCCCATTTCTTTTTGTTGTTTTCATAATCCATAGGCTAATCCTTTAGTCCATTTTCAAAGTCCTAAAACAATATTAAACAAACACAACATTCCCTCCCTCCCTGTGTGCGCGTGTGTGTCTGTGTGTGTGTGTGTGTGTGTGTGTTTGTGTGTGTGTGTGTGTGTTCACTCCCTGGATGAGGAGTGTGGTGGTTAATTTCTTTACTATCAAATGAGGAGAGACTACCTTATCACACAAGTCAGAGTTATACTTCAACTACATATTGAATAATAAGAGCTTTGCAATAGCAATGACTTGTCAATGATTCACCATTTCTAATGATCCGTTGAGAGTGATAAAACAAAAATACAAAGGTCTTTTATAGCCAAGATACACCCCTCTCAACATACATGACGAACAACAGATACATAGAATGGTCACAAGGTTAAGACTCCAACCTGGAACCAACTCTCCCTGGTACGGTATATAGCAGAAACATTAGGTCTGGAATGCTCTTTAGGTTTTATCACCCAAAGACATGGTAACTCTCCTCTGTCAGTGCTATCTCATAGAGGCCCATCCTAAGTGGAACACACACACAATAGTTAACACAATACTCTATTCTGTTGAATAAAACAACCATTACAATGCAATACAAGCATTATAACATAATCTTGCAATTTCCATGACAGGAGATGTTATTTATGTTTTGTCCACAGAAACCAACAGGAGAGTTTAGAGATTCTCAGTAGTCAGTCTTCCCAGAGTCATCAAACAGACCTGGCCTCCATATTCAGTGTATGTGGTCCAGTTATTTACATTTGTTTTTGTTTACCTCAATAAAGTCTGTCAATCATTCATTAATGTGTTAATGAGAAACCATTTAGTCTCTTGCTTAACATATTTACTTGATTTATTTCAGTTGCTTGAAGAGAAAATTATGACATTTGTGAAGAACGAACTGAAGATGTTCAAGAGGATTCTTAGTCCAGAACTCCCAGAAGGCTTTGAGAGTCAGAAGCAGGAAGTGGTGGATGCTGAAGATGAGAAGCAGGAGAGCAGTGCCAGAGAGGGGGCTCTGAAGATCACACTGCACGTCCTGAGGAAAATGAACCAGAAGGAGCTTGCTGACACACTGGAGAAATGTAAGATCTGTCTGCCTCATGTTGAATGCTGTTATATAACATTTAAAAGCTGTAGCTAAAGTACAGCTAAAGTAGCTGTGTAACTCAATGATATTGTAGCAACCTGCACACAACACCTAGTGACCTCATCAAGTAGCAGCAGGGATGTGTTGTGGTGATTCATTTAGAGAGAGAGACAACATTAATAATACCATCAATAATACCAATAATAATATAATCAGTCACACCAGTCTGTAATGCATTTTGAAAACATTTACACATTTAAACAGACAGTTAAGAAAATAAATTATTATAATTTAAACTTTATAACAGTCCTACAATACTGTAGGCATTAAAACAGACGTAATATTAATATCCTCTGTGTATTTTCTAGATTCAGATGATCCTGCTGTGATTTGCCAACGTGAACTCAAATCTAATCTAAAGAAGAAGTTTCAATGTGTGTTTGAGGGAATCGCTAAACAAGGAAACCCAACACTTCTCAATAAGATCTACACAGAGCTCTACATCACAGAGGGTGGAACAGGAGAGGTCAATAATGAACATGAGCTGAGACAGATTGAGACAACAACCAGGAAACAAGCAAGACCAGAGACTGCAATCAAATGTAACGACATCTTCAAACCCTTAACTGGACAAGACAAACCTATCAGAACTGTGCTGACAAAGGGAGTCGCTGGCATTGGAAAAACAGTCCCTGTGCAGAAATTTATACTGGACTGGGCTGAAGGAAAAGCAAATCAGAATATCAAATTTGTATTTTCATTCCCTTTTCGGGAGCTGAATTTGATGAAAGAGGACAAACACACCTTCATTGAACTTCTTAATCACTTCTCAATGGAAACCAAACATTTAAGAATCTCCATCTACAACAAGTACAAAGTTCTGTTCATCTTTGATGGTCTGGATGAGTGCCGACTGCCCCTAGACTTCAAGAATAACAAGATCTGTTGTGACGTCACAGAGTCAACCTCAGTGGATGTTCTGCTGACAAATCTCATCAAGGGAAATCTGCTTCCCTCTGCTCTCCTCTGGATAACTACCCGACCTGCAGCAGCCAATAAGATCCCTTCAGAGTGTGTTGACCAGGTGACAGAGGTACGAGGGTTCAATGACCCACAGAAGGAGGAGTACTTCAGGAAGAGATTCAGTGATGAGGAAATGGCCGGCAGAATCATCTCACACATAAAGACATCAAGGAGCCTTCACATCATGTGCCACATTCCAGTCTTCTGTTGGATTTCTGCAACAGTCCTTGAACACATGCTGAAACATAAGAGAGAAGAGATGCCCAAGACTCTGACTGAGATGTACACACACCTTGTGGTGTTTCATACCAAACAGAAGAATGAAAAGTATTTTGGGAATGAAGAGACAGGTCCACACTGGAATAAAGAGAGCATTCTGTCACTGGGAAAATTGGCTTTTCAACAGCTTGTGAAGGGCAATCTGATTTTCTATGAAGAAGACCTGAAAGAGGCTGGCATTGATGTCAATGAAGCCTCAGTGTATTCAGGATTGTGCACACAGATATTTAAAGAGGAATGTGGGCTGTACCAGGACAAGGTGTACTGCTTTGTTCATCTGAGCATTCAGGAGTTTCTGGCTGCTGTATATGTGTTCCTCTCATTCATCAACAACAATGAGAATCTAATGGACAAACTGCAAACAAACAACGACCCTGAAGTTACTTTCTACAAGAGTGCTGTGGATAAAGCCTTACAAAGTGAGACGGGAAACCTGGACCTTTTCCTCCGCTTCCTTCTGGGCCTCTCACTGGAGTCCAATCAGAAGCACTTACGAGGTCTACTGACAAAGACAAGAAGCAGCTCACAGAGCCATGAAGAAACAGTCAAGTACATCAAGGAGAAGATCAGGGAGAATCCCTCTCCAGAGAGGAGCATCAATCTGTTCCACTGCCTGAATGAACTGAATGACCATTCTCTAGTGGAGGAGATCCAAAGCTACCTGAGATCAGGAAGTCTCTCAAAACCCAACCTGTCACCTGCACAGTGGTCAGCTCTGGTCTTTGTGTTGCTGACTTCAGAAAAGGAGCTGGATGTGTTTGACCTGAAGAAATACTCCAGATCAGAGGAAGGTCTTCTGAGGCTGCTGCCAGTGGTCAAAGCCTCCAGAGCTGTTCTGTGAGTAAATAAAATGACATATAAGAACTAATCATCAGGAAGCAATATTCAGTTTAGAGAAAAATATGTATTATAATATGTATATAATATTATATTGAATAACATACTGAATAAATGCATAGATTTTCACATTAGTATAACATTATGACCATACAATTCTAGGAGATGGAAGATGAATCTATATGTTGTTTGAGAGAATAAACCAAATGCATCTGCCATTGTCCTTCTACACTACTGGTGTTAAATTAACAGTGTGTTTGTGAAGTCATGATGATCTCTTTGTCAGGCTGTCAGGCTGTGGAGTCACAGAGGAAGGCTGTGCTTCTCTGGTCTCAGCTCTGGAGTCAAACCCCTCACACCTGAGAGAGCTGGATCTGAGTAACAATGACCTGAACGATTCAGGAGTGGAGCTGCTCTCTGCTGGACTGGGGAATCCCCACTGTAAACTGGAGACTCTGAGGTCAGTATTCCTGTAGTTGGTCAACAAGTGATAACTGTTCACCAGATCCACATGTGTTTAGCAGACACACATAGTCCACACCATATGTGTTTGGATAGTGAAGCTTACAGTTTTAAATGTGGTGCTATACTCCAGCATTTTGGATTTGAGAGAGAATGTTTCATATTAAGAGACACTACAGAATGTCACCTTTAATTTGAGATTAATGGTGAGAGGTTACTACGTTTTGTTGTAGCCTCTGTTATTGGTAATGGTGAGAGGTTAGCATGTTTTGTTGTAGTCTCTGTTACTGGTAATGGTGAGAGGTTAGCATGTTTTGTTGTAGCCTCTATTATTAGTAATGGTGAGAGGTTAGCATGTTTTGTTGTAGTCTCTGTTATTGGTAATGGTGAGAGGTTAGCATGTTTTGTTGTAGCCTCTGTTATTGGTAATGGTGAGAGGTTAGCATGTTTTGTTGTAGTCTCTGTTATTGGTAATGGTGAGAGGTTAGCATGTTTTGTTGTAGACTGTTATTGGTAATGGTGAGAGGTTAGCATGTTTTGTTGTAGACTGTTATTGGTAATGGTGAGAGGTTATCATGTTTTGTTGTAGCCTCTGTTATTGGTAATGGTGAGAGGTTAGCATGTTTTGTTGTATCCTCTGTTATTGGTAATGGTGAGAGGTTAGCATGTTTTGTTGTAGCCTCTGTAACTCTCTCACTCATTATTATTCAGGATTCATTCATGATCTTTCTCAATCATGGCAGTCACAGGCTTGATGTAATCATTGTCTTCAAGAATATGGGACCAAATACTAAACTTTTGACTTATTTTAACACACTACTTATGACTTCTTCAAATTGGGGACTAGATACATAAAGTGCTTTTATTATTCTAAATATTGAAACATATGTATTAAAAGTTCCTCAAATTAAAGGTAACATTGTATACTGTCACCTCACGCTGGGAAAAATATCCCAAGATGGCATAGCAGTCAGAAAAAAATAAAAAAAGTATTATTTACCTCAAATCTGAAATCCACAATAGAAGCTAGCCAGAAGCTCATCAGAAGCTAGCCAGAAGCTAGCCAGAAGCTCACCAGAAGCTAGCCAGAAGCTCACCAGAAGCTAGCCAGAAGCTCACCAGAAGCTCACCAGAAGCTCGCCAGGAGCTAGCCAGAAGCTCACCAGAAGCTAGCCAAAAGCTAGCCAGAAGCTAGCCAGAAGCTCGCAAGAAGCTAGCCAGAAGCTAGCCAGAAGCTAGCCAGAAGCTCGCCAGAAGCTCGCCAGAAGCCACCAGAAGCTCGCCAGAAGCTAGCCAGAAGCTCGCCAGAAGCTAACCAGAACCTAGCCAGAAGCTAGCCAGTTTACTGTCTAACGTTAGTATTCAGCTAACCACGGTTTGTGGTCATCAGCTATCCTTTAGCTTGAAAAGCTATCGCCAGTTTTGTACAACGCGTCTCAGACCAGAACATACCGGACCTATTTTTCTCTCCATATCCCCGGATTTCAACCGCAAGCTCTGGACATTTACACCTGGATCTCACAGCTAGCTATCCGAGTGACTATTGGCTTACGTCGATCCCGGAGCAAACATTAATTATTCCAGAGCTAGCCAGCTGAAGAGTTCCATCAGCCACTCCTGGGCTACCATCACCTATCCGGACCCGTTTTACTGCCAATGAGGAGACCCACCGGGCCTTCACGACTGGACTACCGACGTTATCTGCCCGAGGGAGTTATCCAACTGGCCCCTCCGTCGTGACTTTACCTGAACGCCCATCTGCGGCCCGCTAATCGTTAGCTGTCTAATCGGCTGCTATCTGAATAAGTCTATCGGACAATTTTTCTTGGGTCACTATAACTATATCTATTTTGCCTATTGGATTGATCCCCTTTACCACACGGAACCCCACTAATCTACCGTCGGAAACGCACGACGTGGCTAAAAACAGACCTCCATCCTATGCTAGCTAGCTACCGATGGCTCCGCTAGCTGTCTGAATCGCCGTGACCCCAACCAACCTCACTACTCACTGGACCCTTATGATCACTTGGCTAAGCATGCCTCTCCTTAATGTCAATATGCCTTGTCCATTGCTGTTCTGGTTAGTGTTTATTGGCTTATTTCACTGTAGAGCCTCTAGCCCTGCTCATTATACCTTATCCAAACTTTCAGTTCCAAATGTATTTATTTATTTTGCTCCTTTGCACCCCATTATTTCTATCTCTACTTTGCACATTCTTTCACTGCAAATCTACCATTCCAGTGTTTTACTTGCTATATTGTATTTACTTCGCCACCATGGCCTTTTTTTTGCCTTTACCCCCGTTATCTCACGTCACTTGCTTACATTGTATATAGACTTATTTTTCAACTGTATTATTGACTGTATGTTTGTTTTACTCCATGTGGAACTCTGTGTTGTTGTATGTGTCAATCTGCTTTGCTTAATCTTGGCCAGGTCGCAATTGTAAATGAGATCTTGTTCTCAACTTGCCTACCTGGTTAAATAAAGGTGAAATAAAAAAAAAATATATATATTTGAAAGATTTGATCTCAATTCCAAAATGCTGGAGTATAGAGCCACATTTAAAATGTTAGCTTCACTGTCAAAATATATATGATGTGGACTGTTTACTCAATACAATCTAAATCTGATACCTCACTGTCTGTCTTCTGAATGATATTGCTTTTTAAACTGGTCTGGTCAGTCTACTCACATATTTGTACTATACATGTTTCTCTCTACAAGCAATACTTTGATATTTGTCATTTCTAATAATGATATATTCATTTATGAATAGATATGGCAGGTTTCAGGACACTGATTTGACTCTTTGCAGGCTGTCAGGCTGTCTAGTCACAGAGGAAGGCTGTGCTTCTCTGGTCTCAGCTCTGAGGTCAAACCCCTCACACCTGAGAGAGCTGGACCTGAGCTACAATCACCCAGGAGACTCAGGAGTCAGACTGCTCTCTGCTGGACTGGAGGATCCACACTGCAGACTGGAGAAACTCAAGTATGTCGAGGGTTTATGTCAATGTTCATATCAGACATGTTTGACTTATCAGGCTAGCTAACACAAACATTCTGACCACTTTTTGGACAAATTATTTGCTGACTGTGTTTGTGTGTGTGTGTGTGTGTGTGTGTGTGTGTGTGTGTGTGTGTGTGTGTGTGTGTGTGTGTGAGTTCAGGTGTATCACTCAATGACTGTCTGTTCTTCTGCTTATCGCTACAGTGTGGAACATGGTGGAGAGAACACAATGAAACCTGGGCTTAGAAAATGTGAGTGTTGACTGCTGTGAAGAATATGACTAAGAATAAGTCTTAATTCAAGTTAAGTCAAAGACCACCATCATTACTTACTTGGTCAAATTAAATATCAGCTGTAGTTCTATAGAAGCAGAAATCAAAGTTTACAAAGAGTTGCTTTGACTGTGTGTGTGTGTGTGTGTGTGTGTGTGTGTGTGTGTGTGTGTGTGTGTGTGTGTGTGTGTGTGTGTGTGTGTGTGTGTGTGTGTGTGTGTGTGTGTGTGTGTGTGTGTGTGTGTTTGTGTTCATGCATGCAAACAAGTGTGTGTGTGTGTGTGTGTGTGTGTGTGTGTGTGTGTGTGTGTGTGTGTGTGTGTGTGTGTGTGTGTGTGTAATTAATGTGAATAAGTGTGTTTTATATAACCATACAGTATAACATATGATCATTCAACAAGTCTCAAGTTACCTTAACTTCTCCTTTTGATACCTAGAAACATCTACAATAAATGAATTAGTGAAAAGTGAGTTAACATTCTAATGTGAATGATGATGATTTCTAATATTGTGTCTGGTTTCATCCATCAGATGTCTGTGATCTCACACTGGACCCAAACACAGTAAACAGACGCCTCTCTCTGTCTGAGGAGAACAGAAATATGACATGGAGGACAGAGGAGCAGCCGTATCCTGATCACCCAGAGAGATTTGAGGACTGGGGACAGGTGTTGTGTAGAGAGGGTCTGACTGGGCGCTGTTACTGGGAGGTAGAGTGGAGTGGGGGAGGGGCTGTTATAGGAGTGACATATAAAGGAATCAACAGGAGAGGAGGGGGTTATGACTGTTGTCTTGGATATAATGACAAGTCCTGGAGTCTGACCTGCTCTGACAACAGTTACATTGCCAGTCACAATAATAATTCTTCTACCATCAACGTCAACTCCTCCAGATCCCACAGAGTAGGAGTGTATCTGGACTGGCCAGCAGGCACTCTGTCCTTCTATAGAGCCTCCTCTGACACACTGACCCACCTGATCACATTCACCTCCACATACACTGAGTCCCTCTATCCAGGGTTTCAACTTTATGTTGAAGGCTCCTCAGTGTCCCTGTAATAACCTGACAAACACACTTGACACACACACAAACTTGACACACACACACACACTTGACACACACACACTTAACACACACACAAACTTGACACACACACACACACACACACAAACACACACACACACACACACTTGACACACACACACTCACACACAAACTTGACACACACACAAACTTGACACACACACACACACTTGACACACACACACTTGACTCACACACAAACTTTACACACACACACACACACACACACACACACACACACACACACACACACACACACACACACACACACACACACACACACACACACAGTTGACACACACTCACACACACACACACACACACACACTAGACACACACGCACTCAACGGACACACACACACACACTTGTTACACACTGTACACACACACACAATCGACACACAAACACACTGACACACACTGGACACACACACACTAACACATACACACACACTGGACACATACACACTGGACACACACACACACTAGACACACACACACACACACACACACACACACACACACACACACACACACACACACACACATACACTCACTGGACATACACACACACTGGACAAACACACACACACACACACACACACAGACACACACACATACACTCACAGGACATACACACACACTGGACAAACACACACACACACACACACACACTCACAAAAATTGGGCACACACACACTGGACACACACACACACACTGGACACACACACACACACACACACACACACACACACACACACACACACACACACACACACACACACACACACACACACACTGGACACACACACACACACACACACACACTGGACACATACACACTGTGCATCTTCCTATAATTGTGAGGACCTTGACTCAGGACCTTCATGAAAAAATATCCATGCAGGGCACCAGTCTAGGGAGGACCAGTGGTTGGACACACACCAGTGGTTGCTTGGCAGTTTCTGGATCCCAGGTTCTAGAACAGCTTCTATCCCAGTTCTATCTGCCTGTTAAATCAGTTTCTGGACCACAGGTTCTAGAACAGCTTCTATCCCAGTTCTATCTGCCTGTTAAATCAGTTTCTGGATCCCAGGTTCTAGAACAGCTTCTATCCCAGTTCTATCTGCCTGTTAAATCAGTTTCTGGACCACAGGTTCTAGAACAGATTCTATCCCAGTTCTATCTGCCTGCTAAATCAGTTTCTGGACCACAGGTTCTAGAACAGCTTCTATCCGAGTTCTATCTGCCTGTTAAATCAGTTTCTGGATCACAGGTTCTAGAACAGCTTCTATCCCAGTTCTATCTGCCTGTTAAATCAGTTTCTGGATCACAGGTTCTAGAACAGCTTCTATCCCAGTTCTATCTGCCTGTTAAATCAGTTTCTGTATCACAGGTTCTAGAACAGCTTCTATCCCAGCGTCACTCAATTCCCCCAAAACAACATGCAGTCTTTCCACAAGACTCCCATGAAGTTATAGTGTGACGTTATGAGATGACGTTAAAGTAACATTCTCAAAACATACTGCACTTGTTTTAAACTGTTTTAGATGTGTCCTCTGTTTATCATCTTGTTTTATACTGTTTTAGATGGATCCTCTGTTTATCATCTTGTTTTATACTATTTTAGATGGATCCTCTGTTTATCATCTTGTTTTATACTATTTTAGATGGATCCTCTGTTTATTATCTTGTTTTAGATGGATCCTCTGTTTCTCATCTTGTTTTATACTGTTTTAGATGGATCCTCTGTTTATCATCTTGTTTTATACTGTTTTAGATGGATCCTCTGTTTATCATCTTGTTTTATACTGTTTTAGATGGATCCTCTGCTTATCATCTTGTTTTAGATGGATCCTCTGTTTATCATCTTGTTTTATACTGTTTTAGATGGATCCTCTGTTTATCATCTTGTTTTATACTGTTTTAGATGGATCCTCTGTTTATCATCTTGTTTTATACTGTTTTAGATGGATCCTCTGTTTATCATCTTGTTTTATACTGTTTTAGATGGATCCTCTGTTTATCATCTTGTTTTATACTGTTTTAGATGGATCCTCTGTTTATCATCTTGTTTTATACTGTTTTAGATGGATCCTTTGTTTAAACATTTCAACTCTTACAATAACACCGTTAAAATACCAATGTGATCATTTGTTGTACGTCTTTTATGTTGAATAACAAATAGTACAATTATATATGGACATACTCTCCACATACGCTCCTGATGTCACAGGAAGGCCATAAAGATCATCAAGGACAACAACCACCCAAGCCACTGCCTGTTCACCCCGCTATCATCCAGAAGGCGAGGTCAGTACAGGTGCATCAAAGCAGGGACCGAGAGACTGAAAAACAGCTTCTATCTCAAGGCCATCAGACTGTTAAACAGCCACCACTAACATTGAGTGGCTGCTGCCAACATACTGACTCAACTCCAGCTCACTTTAATAATGGGAATGGATGGAAATTGATGTAAAAAAAAATGCATCACTAGCCACTTTAAACAATGCCACTTAATATAATGTTTACATACCCTACATTACTCATCTCATATGTATAGACTGTACACTATACCATCTACTGCATCTTGCCTATGCCGTTCTGTACCATCACTCATTCATATATCTTTATGTACATATTCTTTATCCCTTTACACTTGTGTATATAAGGTAGTAGTTGTGGAATCGTTAGGTTAGATTACTAGTTGGTTATTACTGCATTGTCGGAACTAGAAGCACAAGCATTTCGCTACACTCGCATTAACATCTGCTAACCATGTGTATGTGACAAATTAATTTTGATTTGTTGTACAAGTATAAAAGAATATATTGTACTTTTCATAATAAAACATACTTGAAACGAGAAAAGGCATGTTAATTGTGAAAACAATTTCGTTTTTGATTTTACATTGCCTCTGCCAGTCGCAGGTTGACCTTTGTCATGGATCTTGACCTGGAGGCAAAACTGCACGATTTCCTCCATACCTTAAGGGACATCTGGTACGGGAGCCGTATGATCGGTGAAGATTTTAATATTGGGAACGTACGGTCCCTTACTAGACGTCCGACGTCGACTTAGAAAATCGCGGACGGCGTCGCTGCGAAGGCGGGGGGGAGCTCTTTCGGGAAGTCACCCGGGAATTCGTTTCGGACGTTCGGTTTCCGTTTTATAAAAATAACAAAATTTTGACCTTTTTCAGCCTTCTCAAAAATTCCCACAAGGGGGAAAATAAATCATATTTCAGGCGCACGAACACGGGGCAAACGAGCGCGGCCTTTTCTCCTAAACGGAAAATATTTCGAAGACGAAACTCGGCGAGCGTAGGTTCGGGGTAAAGGGCGGTTGGCCCCGGGCGAGATGGCGTCGAGGCCTCTGCGCTTTTTGAGTTATGGCCGTTTTTCTGGGATTAAAGGTCAAAAACGCAAAGTGGGGTGCCATTTGACCGCTTCACGTCAAAATACATAAGCGTACGGTGTCAGGAAAAAAGGAACCAGCCTTTTATCTATCGTAATTTAAGAGAAATTGTACATTGACCGTTTGGTGATGTTCACAAAGAGGATTTTTTTTTCTCAAAAAATTCACAGATCCAGTTGCTGTGTGTTCAGACGAACATTTTTAAAGTGGGTCTCGAAGCTCTGCGAGCATTCTGTGATTTTATGTGATTTTATGAAGTAACACACACTCATTTAACCCTCTGTTAATAAGTCAGTTCTTAACATAAAGACTTAAAGCTCAATGTTATATAAGAGCCTACCCCAAGGAGGGTATGTGTTCACGTTCAGCTTCCTATGTCAACTGGAAGTGCCTTAAGATGGTGTCATAGATGCAGTATTGAAGGGTTAAAAGGTCAGAACGTTTCAAAACTTCATATATGTGATTAGACAACCCTCATGAACTGTAAATCAGTCATTTCTCCCAAAAGATGTCAAAGAAAAGCTCTCACACACACACACAAAAAGCAAGGATGGAGTGAAAAAGTACGGTGCTTAAAGACACACAAAGCCTGCGACGGTATTACTATTATCTCCAGGCCGTGCCGAGTTCAACGAGATTCCCCGCTTGACCGTAGCTCGCTCGGTCTGAGCGCAGCAACCGTTACAAGAAAACGGACCCAAATGACCTATTGACCTCAATGTCAATTTCATTTGCTTTTGGGAGACAGCGAGAGAACCGTTAAGGTTAGAAACACAATTTGACCTCAGGAATGTTCTAAAGGTCCTCCCGATCTGTGCAAGCCTAACCCTGACCTCGTGGCATTAACCCTTCACAGTTAAAAGAAGGTGTTTACATCAAAAAGTTTACAATGACATATCTCCCCATTGGAATACATTGAGTGCGCCTCTAAATTCAACCTGGAGCCTATGTGGGTTATGAATGTCTTATGAACCTGTCTTTTATGTCAGTCCATCAGGCCACCATGAGGTCTACCTGTGTCGATTCTAAGCTTCCTGGAGCAACCGGAAGTGGTTAAATCACCCTAAAAGTGTTTGCCATAGCCAACCTGCAGTTTGAGAGAAATAGTGCATTCAACCCAATGTAAATCAGTCAATTTTTAACATACAGACTTAAAACTCAGGATTCTGTAACAGCCTACTCCAGTGATGATATGTGTTTATTTATAGCTTCCTGTGACAACAGGAAGTGCCATAACTGGTGTCAAATGGGCTGTTTCGAAGGGTTAAAAATGTAAAATCTTTCCAAAACTTCATATATGTGAATAGACAACCCTCATGAACTGTAAATCAGTCCTTCATCCCATCAGATTTCAAAAAAAAAAATACACACCCACACAGAAATGATGGAGGGACACACTGAGGGGCTAAGAGGCAGACAGTGCCTGCAGTAGTTACTTTTGTTCCAACTTTTAAAGAACCGTCCGACCTAGAGTTCTGAAATTTTACAAACCTGTTCTAGACCTCAGGTCGATTGTGCACGGTGAATTATGTGGCTCTAGAAGGTTCTCGGATCGTTAAAATACATCGTGCATTTGCCTTGTTTTCAATTCATTTTGACCTCAACGAAATGGACGACCTTTAGAAAAGTCCCAGAGTCTCAAGACTAGGTGCGTTGAAACCGGCTCGGCCCACAGAGACAGACCCCGACGAGCCTCTTTGATTGCTCATTCAAGGACCCCGTAGCAAGGCAATGAAAAAAGTGGAATTTCAGCACCAATTAGGGTTTTGCTCGGGCACCGAATGACCTATCGAGCCGAAACTTGGGATTCGAGGTCGCCTCACATAGGGCTAAACATAATGTGAGCACTGGACCCGCAGCTAGAACATAACTACGTATTATTTGTTTTATTATGGTTTAAATAGAAGGCGCTGTGAATTTTGGGCCTGCTCTGAAATATGTTATAGTTGGCATCTAAAGGAGTTGGAAAAAGTGAGTTTGGTGTCAGATGGTATCAGTTTGGTGTCTGAAAATATCTATTTGACTGATGGACACTGACTTGCTCGTTGACTTTTGTCCATTTGCAATATGTTTCAGCGGGGAGGTACCATGAGGAAAAAGCGACATGATGAAATTTCACAAAACGAACGATGGAGATGAACCACTATCACTGCCTGGCCATCCTGAGGTCATCAGACCGTTGACTTTTGCATTTATAAAGTATTTAAAGAATGCACGTTACATTTGCAATATGATTCAACATCACATCATATTGCAAATTTAACGGGCATTTGCAATATGATGTGATGTTGAATCATATTGCAAACGTAACAGTGTGTGTTACTTTTGCAATATGATGTGGTGAATCATATTGCAAACGTAACAGTGTGTGTTACTTTTGCAATATGATGTGGTGAATCATATTGCAAATGTAACGTGCAGTCTTTAAATAAACCCTATGTGGGTTATGAATATCTTATGAACCAGTCTTCGATGACAATCCATCAAGCCACTATAAGGTCAACCTGTGTCGATTCTAAGCTTCCTGGAGCAACCAGAAGTGATAAAATCACCCTAAAAGTGTTTTGCCATTCCCAACCAGCAGTTTGTGATATATAGTGCATTCAACCCTGTGTAAATCAGTCAGTTCTTAACGTATAGACTTAAAACTCAGGATTCTCTAAGAGCATACCCCGATCAGGATATGTCTTTACTTATAGCTTCCTGTGACAAGCAGAAGGGCCTTAAGATGGTGTCATAGATGCTGTTTTGAAGGGTTAAAAGGTCAGAACTTTTCAAAACTTCATATATGTGATTAGACAACCCTCATGAACTGTCATCAGTCATTTCTCCCAACAGATGTCAAAGAAAAGCTCTCTCACACAAACACACACACACACAAAAAGCAAGGATGGAGTGAAAAAGTACGGTGCTTAACGACACACAAAGCCTGCAATGGCATTACTATTATCTCCAGGCCGTGCCGAGTTCAACGAGATGCCCCGCTTAACCGTAGCTCGCTCGGTCTGAGCGCAGCGACCGTTACAAGAAGACGGACACAAATGACCCTTTGACCTCAATGTCAATTTGATTTGCTTTTGGGAGACAGAGAGAGAACCGTTCAGGTTAGAAGCACAATTTGACCTCAGGAACACTCCTAAGGTCCTCCCGATCTGTGCAAGCCTAACCTTGACCTTGTGGTATTAACCCTTCACAGTTAAAAGAAGGTGTTTACATCAAACAGTTTACAATGAAATGTAGCCCCATAGGAATACATTGACTGCACCTCTAAATTCAACCTGAAGCCTTTGTGGGTTATGAATGTCTTATGAACCTGTCTTTGATAACAATCCATCAGGCCACTATGAGGTCTACCTGTGTTGAATCTAAGCTTCCCGGAGCAACCGGAAGTGGTTAAATCACCCTAAAAGTGTTTTGCCATAGCCAACCAGCAGTTTGTGATTTATAGTGCATTCAACCCTGTGTAAATCAGTCAGTTCTTAACGTATAGACTTAAAACTCAGGATTCTCTAAGAGCATACCCCGATCAGCATATGTCTTTACCTATAGCTTCCTGTGCCAACCGGAAGTGCCTTAAAATGGGGTCATAGGTGCTGTTTCGAAGGGTTAAAAAAGTCAGATCTTTCCAAAACTTTAAGTGTGTGATTAGGCAACCTTCATGACCTGTAAATCAGTCATTTCTCGAAACAGATGTCAAAGAAAAGCTCACACACACACACACAAGTCCAAACTGTTTGTGCACCTGGTATA
Organism: Salvelinus fontinalis; assembly: GCF_029448725.1. Classification (NCBI taxonomy): domain Eukaryota; kingdom Metazoa; phylum Chordata; class Actinopteri; order Salmoniformes; family Salmonidae; genus Salvelinus; species Salvelinus fontinalis. Next base: position 790,938 of record NW_026600213.1, on the reverse strand, counting down.
ATTTTTTTAGGTTACCAGATGCCCTGGTTGAAATTGCGTTTAGGGGGCATCCAGACTTCCATACCCGCTCTGGGAGCACTATTCGACGGACAAAAATCAATGGCTGTTGGCCTTTATGGAGGTTTTCCAAAAAAGTCAGAAAATATTCTGGGTTTTTTTCTGAAAAATATTTTTTGTTTTTTATTCTCGAGTCAATGGCCTGAGTGATTTATGGAGTTTTTCCAAAAAACTCGAAAAATATTCTAAGTCCAAACTTTTCGTGCACCTGGTATTTTTTTTAGGTTACCAGATGCCCTGGATGAAATTGCGTTTAGGGGGCATCCGGACTTCCATACCCGCTCTGGGAGCACTATTCGACGGACAAAAATCAATGGGTGTTGGCCTGAGTGATTTATGGAGGTTTTCCAAAAAAGTCAGAAAATATTCTTTTTTTTTTTCTGAAAAATATTTTTTGTTTTTTATTCTCGAGTCAATGGCCTGAGTGATTTAAGGAGGTTTCCAATAAAAGTAAAAAATATATATTTTTCATGTTTTGGGTTACCAGCCGTCATTTTCCAAAACGGTTTTAAATGCTTTTAGGTGACATCCAGACGTCCATGGGAGCGCTATACTACGGCCCCAAATCAATGGGTGCTGGCCTGAGTGATTTAAGGAGGTTTCCAATAAAAGTAAAAAATATATATTTTTCATGTTTTGGGTTACCAGCCGTCATTTTTCAAAACGGTTTTAAATGCTTTTAGGTGTCATCCAGACGTCCATGGGAGCGCTATACTACGGCCCCAAATCAATGGGTGCTGGCCTGAGTGATTTATGGAGGTTTGGGGGTGACAAGTTTTTTCTAATCTATTCACATTTTTGACTTCATATTAAATCAGATTGCAAATACCACAAAACATATTCCTTGAGTACAAGTAAACATTTATAAAAAATTATGATAGTAAAATGTGACTAAAGTATTTTCATACAGTTCTTATACATGTGTAATTGACGTAACAATCGAAAGAATTTCAAAAAACGGTCCAGAATGCACTTTTTTAAAGGGGGTGATAGGTTTTTTCCAAATATTTGACATTTTTGACTTTTGACTTTTGACTTCCTATGAAATCACATTCCAAATGCACAAAACATATTGCTTAAGGCAAAATAAATATGTAAAAAAAATGATGTTAATAAAATTTGACAAAAGTATTTTCATACAGTGCTTACACATGTGTAATTAACATAAAAATTGAAAAAATTTCGAAAAACGGTCCAGAAAGCACTTTTTTAAGGGGGTGATAAGTTTTTGCCAAAATTTTCAAAATCTCAAAATTTGACTCTTGGGTTTTGACTTGTGTTACAAAAGGCCTATGAAGAACTAGGGTAGAACCCACTCGCCCACTATAGGATTTTTGGGGTGTTACACAGCTCATTTACGATATGGCAGTTGCCATCAATTTTGCCAGAAACACCGCCAGACGCAATATGAAATTCCACACGAACCAATCGTGTATATGGTTCGCTCGGTGCCAATAAGTTGCCATGTTATTTTGTACAATTGGGGGGGGGAGTTCCCTTACAGATATTAAGACAGCTGCAAAGTCAAAATTGGCTGTAGGATTAAGATCAGATGTTATTGCTTTATGCCTGTGCCAGCTAGTGATCACTTTGCTGAACTGCCTCCACGGCAAGATTCATGACAATAAATGCCAACCTGCCTCCCAGTCATCCCCTCCTTATCTTTACAAGGCTGCAGAACATGCAAGCTAGTGATGTGGGGGTTCTCTCATAACCCTCAGTCCCCAGGTGGGTAGATGGCAGGTTGTATAAAGAGAAGCTAGTGATGTGGGGGTTCTCTCATAACCCTCAGTCCCCAGGTGGGTAGATGGCAGGTTGTATAAAGAGAAGCTAGTGATGTGGGGGTTCTCTCTTAACTCTCAGTCCCCAGGTGGGTAGATGGCAGGTTGTATAAAGAGAAGCTAGTGATGTGGGGGTTCTCTCATAACCCTCAGTCCCCAGGTGGGTAGATGGCAGGTTGTATAAAGAGAAGCTAGTGATGTGGGGGTTCTCTCTTAACTCTCAGTCCCCAGGTGGGTAGATGGCAGGTTGTATAAAGAGAAGCTAGTGATGTGGGGGTTCTCTCATAACCCTCAGTCCCCAGGTGGGTAGATGGCAGGTTGTATAAAGAGAAGCTAGTGATGTGGGGGTTCTCTCATAACCCTCAGTCCCCAGGTGGGTAGATGGCAGGTTGTATAAAGAGAAGCTAGTGATGTGGGGGTTCTCTCATAACCCTCAGTCCCCAGGTGGGTAGATGGCAGGTTGTATAAAGAGAAGCTAGTGATGTGGGGGTTCTCTCTTAACTCTCAGTCCCCAGGTGGGTAGATGGCAGGTTGTATAAAGAGAAGCTAGTGATGTGGGGGTTCTCTCATAACCCTCAGTCCCCAGGTGGGTAGATGGCAGGTTGAATAAAGAGAAGCTAGTGATGTGGGGGTTCTCTCATAACCCTCAGTCCCCAGGTGGGTAGATGGCAGGTTGAATAAAGAGAAGCTAGTGATGTGGGGGTTCTCTCATAACCCTCAGTCCCCAGGTGGGTAGATGGCAGGTTGTATAAAGAGAAGCCAGTGATGTGGGGGTTCTCTCATAACCCTCAGTCCCCAGGTGGGTAAATGGCAGGTTGAATAAAGAGAAGCTAGTGATGTGGGGGTTCTCTCATAACCCTCAGTCCCCAGGTGGGTAGATGGCAGGTTGTATAAAGAGAAGCTAGTGATGTGGGGGTTCTCTCATAACCCTCCGTCCCCAGGTGGGTAGATGGCAGGTTGAATAAAGAGAAGCTAGTGATGTGGGGGTTCTCTCATAACCCTCAGTCCCCAGGTGGGTAGATGGCAGGTTGTATAAAGAGAAGCTAGTGATGTGGGGGTTCTCTCATAACACTCAGTCCCCAGGGGGGTAGATGGCAGGTTGTATAAAGAGATGCTAGTGATGTGGGGGTTCTCTCATAACCCTCAGTCCCCAGGTGGGTAGATGGCAGGTTGAATAAAGAGAAGCTAGTGATGTGGGGGTTCTCTCATAACCCTCAGTCCCCAGGTGGGTAGATGGCAGGTTGTATAAAGAGAAGCTAGTGATGTGGGGGTTCTCTCATAACCCTCAGTCCCCAGGTGGGTAGATGGCAGGTTGTATAAAGAGAAGCTAGTGATGATTGGGTTCTCTCATAACCCTCAGTCCCCAGGTGGGTAGATCGCAGGTTGTATAAAGAGATGCTAGTGAAGTGGGGGTTCTCTCATAACCCTCAGTCCCCAGGTGGGTAGATGGCAGGTTGAATAAAGAGAAGCTAGTGATGTGGGGGTTCTCTCATAACCCTCAGTCCCCAGGTGGGTAGATGGCAGGTTGAATAAAGAGAAGCTAGTGATGTGGGGGTTCTCTCATAACCCTCAGTCCCCAGGTGGGTAGATGACAGGTTGTATAAAGAGAAGCTAGTGATGTGGGGGTTCTCTCATAACCCTAAGTCCCCAGGTTGGTAGATGGCAGGTTGTATAAAGAGATGCTAGTGATGTGGGGGTTCTCTCATAACCCTCAGTCCCCAGGTGGGTAGATGGCAGGTTGAATAAAGAGAAGCTAGTGATGTGGGGGTTCTCTCATAACCCTCAGTCCCCAGGTGGGTAGATGGCAGGTTGAATAAAGATAAGCTAGTGATGTGGGGGTTCTCTCATAACCCTCAGTCCCCAGGTGGGTAGATGGCAGGTTGTATAAAGAGCAGCTATTGAGGTGGGGGTTCTCTCATAACCCTCAGTCCCCAGGTGGGTAGATGGCAGGTTGTATAAAGAGAAGCTAGTGATGTGGGGGTTCTCTCATAACCCTCAGTCCCCAGGTGGGTAGATGGCAGGTTGAATAAAGAGAAGCTAGTGATGTGGGGGTTCTCTCATAACCCTCGGTCCCCAGGTGGGTAGATGGCAGGTTGAATAAAGAGAAGCTAGTGATGTGGGGGTTCTCTCATAACCCTCAGTCCCCAGGTGGGTAGATGGCAGGTTGAATAAAGAGAAGCTAGTGATGTGGGGTTCTCTCATAACCCTCAGTCCCCAGGTGGGTAGATGGCAGGTTGTATAAAGAGAAGCTAGTGATGTGGGGGTCCTCTCATAACCCTCAGTCCCCAGGTGGGTAGATGGCAGGTTGTATAAAGAGAAGCTAGTGATGTGGGGGTTCTCTCATAAACCCTCAGTCCCCAGGTGGGTAGATGGCAGGTTGTATAAAGAGAAGCTAGTGATGTGGGGGTTCTCTCTTAACTCTCAGTCCCCAGGTGGGTAGATGGCAGGTTGTATAAAGAGAAGCTAGTGATGTGGGGGTTCTCTCATAACCCTCAGTCCCCAGGTGGGTAGATGGCAGGTTGAATAAAGAGAAGCTAGTGATGTGGGGGTTCTCTCATAACCCTCAGTCCCCAGGTGGGTAGATGGCAGGTTGTATAAAGAGAAGCCAGTGATGTGGGGGTTCTCTCATAACCCTCAGTCCCCAGTTGGGTAGATGGCAGGTTGAATAAAGAGAAGCTAGTGATGTGGGGGTTCTCTCATAACCCTCAGTCCCCAGGTGGGTAGATGGCAGGTTGTATAAAGAGAAGCTAGTGATGTGGGGGTTCTCTCATAACCCTCAGTCCCCAGGTGGGTAGATGGCAGGTTGAATAAAGAGAAGCTAGTGATGTGGGGGTTCTCTCATAACCCTCAGTCCCCAGGTGGGTAGATGGCAGGTTGTATAAAGAGAAGCTAGTGATGTGGGGGTTCTCTCATAACACTCAGTCCCCAGGTGGGTAGATGGCAGGTTGTATAAAGAGAAGCTAGTGATGTGGGGGTTCTCTCATAACACTCAGTCCCCAGGTGGGTAGATGGCAGGTTGTATAAAGAGAAGCTAGTGATGATTGGGTTCTCTCATAACCCTCAGTCCCCACTTGGGTAGATGGCAGGTTGTATAAAGAGATGCTAGTGATGTGGGGGTTCTCTCATAACCCTCAGTCCCCAGGTGGGTAGATGGCAGGTTGAATAAAGAGAAGCTAGTGATGTGGGGGTTCTCTCATAACCCTCAGTCCCCAGGTGGGTAGATGGCAGGTTGTATAAAGAGAAGCTAGTGATGTGGGGGTTCTCTCATAACCCTCAGTCCCCAGGTGGGTAGATGGCAGGTTGTATAAAGAGAAGCTAGTGATGATTGGGTTCTCTCATAACCCTCAGTCCCCAGGTGGGTAGATCGCAGGTTGTATAAAGAGATGCTAGTGAAGTGGGGGTTCTCTCATAACCCTCAGTCCCCAGGTGGGTAGATGGCAGGTTGTATAAACAGAAGCTAGTGATGTGGGGGTTCTCTCATAACCCTCAGTCCCCAGGTGGGTAGATGGCAGGTTGAATAAAGATAAGCTAGTGATGTGGGGGTTCTCTCATAACCCTCAGTCCCGAGGTGGGTAGATGGCAGGTTGTATAAAGAGCAGCTATTGAGGTGGGGGTTCTCTCATAACCCTCAGTCCCCAGGTGGGTAGATGGCAGGTTGTATAAAGATAAGCTAGTGATGTGGGGGTTCTCTCATAACCCTCAGTCCCCAGGTGGGTAGATGGCAGGTTGTATAAAGATAAGCTAGTGATGTGGGGGTTCTCTCATAACCCTCAGTCCCCAGGTGGGTAGATGGCAGGTTGTATAAAGAGAAGCTATTGATGTGGGGGTTCTCTCATAACCCTCAGTCCCCAGGTGGGTGAATGGCAGGTTGTATAAAGAGAAGCTAGTGATGTGGGGGTGCTCTCATAACCCTCAGTCCCCAGGTGGGTAGATGGCAGGTTGTATAAAGAGAAGCTAGTGATGTGGGGGTTCTCTCATAACCCTCAGTCCCCAGGTGGGTAGATGGCAGGTTGAATAAAGATAAGCTAGTGATGTGGGGGTTCTCTCATAACCCTCAGTCCCCAGGTGGGTAGATGGCAGGTTGAATAAAGAGAAGCTAGTGATGTGGGGTTCTCTCATAACCCTCAGTCCCCAGGTGGGTAGATGGCAGGTTGTATAAAGAGAAGCTAGTGATGTGGGGGTTCTCTCATAAACCCTCAGTCCCCAGGTGGGTAGATGGCAGGTTGTATAAAGAGAAGCTAGTGATGTGGGGGTTCTCTCTTAACTCTCAGTCCCCAGGTGGGTAGATTGCAGGTTGTATAAAGAGAAGCTAGTGATGTGGGGGTTCTCTCATAACCCTCAGTCCCCAGGTGGGTAGATGGCAGGTTGAATAAAGAGAAGCTAGTGATGTGGGGGTTCTCTCATAACCCTCAGTCCCCAGGGGGGTAGATGGCAGGTTGTATAAAGAGAAGCTAGTGATGTGGGGGTTCTCTCATAACCCTCAGTCCCCAGGTGGGTAGATGGCAGGTTGTATAAAGAGAAGCTAGTGATGTGGGGGTTCTCTCATAACCCTCAGTCCCCAGGTGGGTAGATGGCAGGTTGTATAAAGAGAAGCTAGTGATGTGGGGGTTCTCTCTTAACTCTCAGTCCCCAGGTGGGTAGATGGCAGGTTGTATAAAGAGAAGCTAGTGATGTGGGGGTTCTCTCATAACCCTCAGTCCCCAGGTGGGTAGATGGCAGGTTGAATAAAGAGAAGCTAGTGATGTGGGGGTTCTCTCATAAACCTCAGTCCCCAGGTGGGTAGATGGCAGGTTGAATAAAGAGAAGCTAGTGATGTGGGGGTTCTCTCATAACCCTCAGTCCCCAGGTGGGTAGATGGCAGGTTGAATAAAGAGAAGCTAGTGATGTGGGGGTTCTCTCATAACCATCAGTCCCCAGGTGGGTAGATGGCAGGTTGTATAAAGAGAAGCTAGTGATGATTGGGTTCTCTCATAACCCTCAGTCCCCAGGTGGGTAGATGGCAGGTTGTATAAAGAGATGCTAGTGATGTGGGGGTTCTCTCATAACCCTCAGTCCCCAGGTGGGTAGATGGCAGGTTGAATAAAGAGAAGCTAGTGATGTGGGGGTTCTCTCATAACCCTCAGTCCCCAGGTGGGTAGATGGCAGGTTGTATAAAGAGAAGCTAGTGATGTGGGGGTTCTCTCATAACCCTCAGTCCCCAGGTGGGTAGATGGCAGGTTGTATAAAGAGCAGCTAGTGAGTTGGGGGTTCTCTCATAACCCTCAGTCCCCAGGTGGGTAGATGGCAGGTTGTATAAAGATAAGCTAGTGATGTGGGGGTTCTCTCATAACCCTCAGTCCCCAGGTGGGTAGATGGCAGGTTGTATAAAGATAAGCTAGTGATGTGGGGGTTCTCTCATAACCCTCAGTCCCCAGGTGGGTAGATGGCAGGTTGTATAAAGATAAGCTAGTGATGTGGGGGTTCTCTCATAACCCTCAGTCCCCAGGTGGGTAGATGGCAGGTTGAATAAAGATAAGCTAGTGATGTGGGGGTTCTCTCATAACCCTCAGTCCACAGGTGGGTAGATGGCAGGTTGAATAAAGAGAAGCTAGTGATGTGGGGGTTCTCTCATAACCCTCAGTCCCCAGGTGGGTAGATGGCAGGTTGTATAAAGAGAAGCTAGTGATGTGGGGGTTCTCTCATAAACCCTCAGTCCCCAGGTGGGTAGATGGCAGGTTGAATAAAGAGAAGCTAGATATGTGGGGTTCTCTCATAACCCTCAGTCCCCAGGTGGGTAGATGGCAGGTTGTATAAAGAGAAGCTAGTGATGCGGGGGTTCTCTCATAACCCTCAGTCCCCAGGTGGGTAGATGGCAGGTTGAATAAAGAGAAGCTAGTGATGTGGGGGTTCTCTCATAATCCTCAGTCCCCAGGTGGGTAGATGGCAGGTTGAATAAAGAGAAGCTAGTGATGTGGGGGTTCTCTCATAACCCTCAGTCCCCAGGTGGGTAGATGGCAGGTTGTATAAAGAGAAGCTTGTGATGTGGGGGTTCTCTCATAACCCTCAGTCCCCAGGTGGCTAGATGGCAGGTTGTATAAAGAGAAGCTAGTGATGTGGGGGTTCTCTCATAACCCTCAGTCCCCAGGTGGGTAAATGGCAGGTTGTATAAAGAGAAGCTAGTGATGTGGGGGTTCTCTCATAACCCTCAGTCCCCAGGTGGGTAAATGGCAGGTTGTATAAAGAGAAGCGAGTGATGTGGGGGTTCTCTCATAACCCTCAGTCCCCAGGTGGGTAAATGGCAGGTTGTATAAAGAGAAGCTAGTGATGTGGGGGTTCTCTCATAACCCTCGGTCCCCAGGTGGGTAGATGGCAGGTTGAATAAAGAGAAGCTAGTGATGTGGGGGTTCTCTCATAACCCTCAGTCCCCAGGTGGGTAGATGGCAGGTTGAATAAAGAGAAGCTAGTGATGTGGGGTTCTCTCATACCCCTCAGTCCCCAGGTGGGTAGATGGCAGGTTGTATAAAGAGAAGCTAGTGATGTGGGGGTTCTCTCATAACCCTCAGTCCACAGGTGGGTAGATGGCAGGTTGAATAAAGAGAAGCTAGTGATGTGGGGTTCTCTCATAACCCTCAGTCCCCAGGTGGGTAGATGGCAGGTTGTATAAAGAGAAGCTAGTGATGTGGGGGTTCTCTCATAACCCTCAGTCCCCAGGTGGGTAGAAGGCAGGTTGAATAAAGAGAAGCTAGTGATGTGGGGTTCTCTCATAACCCTCAGTCCCCAGGTGGGTAGATGGCAGGTTGTATAAAGAGAAGCTAGTGATGTGGGGTTCTCTCATAACCCTCAGTCCCCAGGTGGGTAGATGGCAGGTTGAATAAAGAGAACCTAGTGATGTGGGGGTTCTCTCATAACCCTCAGTCCCCAGGTGGGTAGATGGCAGGTTGTATAAAGAGAAGTTAGTGATGTGGGGGTTCTCTCATAACCCTCAGTCCCCAGGTGGGTAGATGGCAGGTTTTAGAAAGAGAAGCTAGTGATGTGGGGGTTCTCTCATAACCCTCAGTCCCCAGGTGGGTAGATGGCAGGTTGAATAAAGAGAAGCTAGTGATGTGGGGGTTCTCTCATAACCCTCAGTCCCCAGGTGGGTAGATGGCAGGTTGTATAAAGAGAAGCTAGTGACGTGGGGGTTCTCTCATAACCCTCAGTCCCCAGGTGGGTAGATGGCAGGTTGTATAAAGAGAAGCGAGTGATGTGGGGGTTCTCTCATAACCCTCAGTCCCCAGGTGGGTAGATGGCAGGTTGTATAAAGAGAAGCTAGTGATGTGGGGGTTCTCTCATAACCCTCAGTCCCCAGGTGGGTAGATGGCAGGTTGAATAAAGAGAAGCTAGTGATGTGGGGGTTCTCTCATAACCCTCAGTCCCCAGGTGGGTAGATGGCAGGTTGTATAAAGAGAAGCTAGTGATGTGGGGGTTCTCTCATAACCCTCAGTCCCCAGGTGGGTAGATGGCAGGTTGTATAAAGAGAAGCTAGTGATGTGGGGGTTCTCTCATAACCCTCAGTCCCCAGGTGGGTATATGGCAGGTTGTATAAAGAGAAGCTAGTGATGTGGGGGTTCTCTCATAACCCTCAGTCCCCAGGTGGGTAGATGGCAGGTTGTATAAAGAGAAGCTAGTGATGTGGGGGTTCTCTCATAACCCTCAGTCCCCAGGTGGGTAGATGACAGGTTGAATAAAGAGAAGCTAGTGATGTGGGGGTTCTCTCATAACCCTCAGTCCCCAGGTGGGTAGATGGCAGGTTGTATAAAGAGAAGCTAGTGATGTGGGGGTTCTCTCATAACCCTCAGTCCCCAGGTGGGTAGATGGCAGGTTGTATAAAGAGAAGCTAGTGATGTGGGGGTTCTCATAACCCTCAGTCCCCAGGTGGGTAGATGGCAGGTTGTATAAAGAGAAGCTAGTGATGTGGGGGTTCTCATAACCCTCAGTCCCCAGGTGGGTAGATGGCAGGTTGTATAAAGAGAAGCTAGTGATGTGGGGGTTCTCTCATAACCCTCAGTCCCCAGGTGGGTAGATGGCAGGTTGTATAAAGAGAAGATAGTGATGTGGGGGTTCTCTCATAACCCTCAGTCCCCAGGTGGGTAGATGGCAGGTTGTATAAAGAGAAGCTAGTGATGTGGGGGTTCTCTCATAACCCTCAGTCCCCAGGTGGGTAGATGGCAGGTTGTATAAAGAGAAGCTAGTGATGTGGGGGTTCTCTCATAACCCTCAGTCCCCAGGTGGGTAGATGGCAGGTTGTATAAAGAGAAGCTAGTGATGAGGAGGTCCTCTCATAACCCTCAGTCCCCAGGTGGGTAGATGGCAGGTTGTATAAAGAGAAGCTAGTGATGTGGGGGTTCTCTCATAACCCTCAGTCCCCAGGTGGGTAGATGGCAGGTTGTATAAAGAGAAGCTAGTGATGTGGGGGTTCTCTCATAACCCTCAGTCCCCAGGTGGGTAGATGGCAGGTTGTATAAAGAGAAGCTAGTGATGTGGGGGTTCTCTCTTAACCCTCAGTCCCCAGGTGGGTAGATGGCAGGTTGAATAAAGAGAAGCTAGTGATGTGGGGGTTCTCTCATAACCCTCAGTCCCCAGGTGGGTAGATGGCAGGTTGTATAAAGAGAAGCTAGTGATGTGGGGGTTCTCATAACCCTCAGTCCCCAGGTGGGTAGATGGCAGGTTGAATAAAGAGAAGCTAGTGATGTGGGGGTTCTCTCATAACCCTCAGTCCCCAGGTGGGTAGATGGCAGGTTGTATAAAGAGAAGCTAGTGATGTGGGGGTTCTCTCATAACCCTCAGTCCCCAGGTGGGTAGATGGCAGGTTGAATAAAGAGAATCTAGTGATGTGGGGGTTCTCTCATAACCCTCAGTCCCCAGGTGGGTAGATGGCAGGTAGAATAAAGAGAAGCTAGTGATGTGGGGGTTCCCCTCATAACCCTCAGTCCCCAGGTGGGTAGATGGCAGGTTGTATAAAGAGAAGCTAGTGATGTGGGGGTTCTCATAACCCTCAGTCCCCAGGTGGGTAGATGGCAGGTTGAATAAAGAGAAGCTAGTGATGTGGGGGTTCTCTCATAACCCTCAGTCCCCAGGTGGGTAGATGGCAGGTTGTATAAAGAGAAGCTAGTGATGTGGGGGTTCTCATAACCCTCAGTCCCCAGGTGGGTAGATGGCAGGTTGAATAAAGAGAAGCTAGTGATGTGGGGGTTCTCTCATAACCCTCAGTCCCCAGGTGGGTAGATGGCAGGTTGTATAAAGAGAAGCTAGTGATGTGGGGGTTCTCATAACCCTCAGTCCCCAGGTGGGTAGATGGCAGGTTGTATAAAGAGAAGCTAGTGATGTGGGGGTTCTCTCATAACCCTCAGTCCCCAGGTGGGTAGATGGCAGGTTGTATAAAGAGAAGCTAGTGATGTGGGGGTTCTCTCATAACCCTCAGTCCCCAGGTGGGTAGATGACAGGTTGTATAAAGAGAAGCTAGTGATGTGGGGGTTCTCATAACCCTCAGTCCCCAGGTGGGTAGATGGCAGGTTGAATAAAGAGAAGCTAGTGATGTGGGGGTTCTCTCATAACCCTCAGTCCCCAGGTGGGTAGATGGCAGGTTGTATAAAGAGAAGCTAGTGATGTGGGGGTTCTCTCATAACCCTCAGTCCCCAGGTGGGTAGATGGCAGGTTGTATAAAGAGAAGCTAGTGATGTGGGGGTTCTCTCATAACCCTCAGTCCCCAGGTGGGTAGATGGCAGGTTGTATAAAGAGAAGCTAGTGATGTGGGGGTTCTCTCATAACCCTCAGTCCCCAGGTGGGTAGATGGCAGGTTGTATAAAGAGAAGCTAGTGATGTGGGGGTTCTCTCATAACCCCCAGTCACCAGGTGGGTAGATGACAGGTTGTATACAGCGAAAACAATAGGCTATATAACAAAATCCATAAATGTATAATTATTGTGCAATTTACACTAAGTGTACAAAACATTCCATGACAGACTTACCAGGTGAATCCAGGTAAAAGCTATGATACCTTATTGATGTCACTTGCAGATGAAGGGGACGGGACAGGTTAAAGAAGGATTTTTAAGCCTGGAGACAATTGAGACATGGGTTGTGTCTGTGTGTCATGCAGAGGGTGAATGAGCAAGACAACAGATTTAAGTGCCTTTGAACGAGGTATGGTTGTAGGTGCCTTTGAACGAGGTATGGTAGTAGGTGCCAGGCGAACCAGTTTGTGTCAAGAATTGCAACGCTGCTGGGTTTTTCACGCTCATGTTCCACCACCCAAAGGACATCCAGCCAACTTGACAACTGTGGGAAGCATTGGAGTCAACATGGGCCAGCATCCCTGTGAAACGCTTTCAACACCTTGTAAAATCCATGACCTGATGAGTTGAGGCGGTTCTGAGGACAAATGGGGGGAGGACAACATGGAGATATTAGGAAGTGAGGGGGAGGGGGGGAATAACTCAATGTTAGGAAGGCGTCCTTAATATCTAGTCAACTCAGTGTATAACCTGTAGACTACACTGCTCAGTTAGAGTAATATCTAGTCCACTCAGTGTATAACCTGTAGACTACACTGCTCAGTTAGAGTAATATCTAGTCCACTCAGTGTATAACCTGTAGGCTACACTGCTCAGTTAGAGTAATATCTAGTCCACTCAGTGTATAACCTGTAGGCTACACTGCTCAGTTAGAGTAATATCTAGTCCACTCAGTGTATAACCTGTAGGCTACACTGCTCAGTTAGAGTAATATCTAGTCCACTCAGTGTATAACCTGTAGGCTACACTGCTCAGTTAGAGTAATATCTAGTCCACTCAGTGTATAACCTGTAGACTACACTGCTCAGTTAGAGTAATATCTAGTCCACTCAGTGTATAACCTGTAGACTACACTGCTCAGTTAGAGTAATATCTAGTCCACTCAGTGTATAACCTGTAGGCTACACTGCTCAGTTAGAGTAATATCTAGTCCACTCAGTGTATAACCTGTAGGCTACACTGCTCAGTTAGAGTAATATCTAGTCCACTCAGTGTATAACCTATAGACTACACTGCTCAGTTAGAGTAATATCTAGTCCACTCAGTGTATAACCTATAGACTACACTGCTCAGTTAGAGTAATATCTAGTACACTCAGTGTATAACCTGTAGACTACACTGCTCAGTTAGAGTAATATCTAGTACACTCAGTGTATAACCTGTAGACTACACTGCTCAGTTAGAGTAATATCTAGTCCACTCAGTGTATAACCTATAGACTACACTGCTCAGTTAGAGTAATATCTAGTACACTCAGTGTATAACCTGTAGACTACACTGCTCAGTTAGAGTAATATCTAGTACACTCAGTGTATAACCTGTAGACTACACTGCTCAGTTAGAGTAATATCTAGTACACTCAGTGTTTAACCTATAGACTACACTGCTCAGTTAGAGTAATATCTAGTACACTCAGTGTATAACCTGTAGACTACACTGCTCAGTTAGAGTAATATCTAGTCCACTCAGTGTATAACCTGTAGACTACACTGCTCAGTTAGAGTAATATCTAGTCCACTCAGTGTATAACCTGTAGGCTACACTGCTCAGTTAGAGTAATATCTAGTCCACTCAGTGTATAACCTGTAGGCTACACTGCTCAGTTAGAGTAATATCTAGTCCACTCAGTGTATAACCTGTAGGCTACACTGCTCAGTTAGAGTAATATCTAGTCCACTCAGTGTATAACCTGTAGGCTACACTGCTCAGTTAGAGTAATATCTAGTCCACTCAGTGTATAACCTGTAGACTACACTGCTCAGTTAGAGTAATATCTAGTCCACTCAGTGTATAACCTGTAGACTACACTGCTCAGTTAGAGTAATATCTAGTCCACTCAGTGTATAACCTGTAGGCTACACTGCTCAGTTAGAGTAATATCTAGTCCACTCAGTGTATAACCTGTAGGCTACACTGCTCAGTTAGAGTAATATCTAGTCCACTCAGTGTATAACCTATAGACTACACTGCTCAGTTAGAGTAATATCTAGTCCACTCAGTGTATAACCTATAGACTACACTGCTCAGTTAGAGTAATATCTAGTACACTCAGTGTATAACCTGTAGACTACACTGCTCAGTTAGAGTAATATCTAGTACACTCAGTGTATAACCTGTAGACTACACTGCTCAGTTAGAGTAATATCTAGTCCACTCAGTGTATAACCTATAGACTACACTGCTCAGTTAGAGTAATATCTAGTACACTCAGTGTATAACCTGTAGACTACACTGCTCAGTTAGAGTAATATCTAGTACACTCAGTGTATAACCTGTAGACTACACTGCTCAGTTAGAGTAATATCTAGTACACTCAGTGTTTAACCTATAGACTACACTGCTCAGTTAGAGTAATATCTAGTACACTCAGTGTATAACCTGTAGACTACACTGCTCAGTTAGAGTAATATCTAGTACACTCAGTGTATAACCTGTAGACTACACTGCTCAGTTAGAGTAATATCTAGTACACTCAGTGTTTAACCTATAGACTACACTGCTCAGTTAGAGTAATATCTAGTACACTCAGTGTATAACCTGTAGACTACACTGCTCAGTTAGAGTAATATCTAGTACACTCAGTGTATAACCTGTAGACTACACTGCTCAGTTAGAGTAATATCTAGTACACTCAGTGTATAACCTGTAGACTACACTGCTCAGTTAGAGTAATATCTAGTACACTCAGTGTTTAACCTATAGACTACACTGCTCAGTTAGAGTAATATCTAGTACACTCAGTGTATAACCTGTAGACTACACTGCTCAGTTAGAGTAATATCTAGTACACTCAGTGTTTAACCTATAGACTACACTGCTCAGTTAGAGTAATATCTAGTACACTCAGTGTATAACCTGTAGACTACACTGCTCAGTTAGAGTAATATCTAGTACACTCAGTGTATAACCTGTAGACTACACTGCTCAGTTAGAGTAATATCTAGTACACTCAGTGTATAACCTGTAGACTACACTGCTCAGTTAGAGTAATATCTAGTACACTCAGTGTATAACCTGTAGACTACACTGCTCAGTTAGAGTAATATCTAGTACACTCAGTGTTTAACCTATAGACTACACTGCTCAGTTAGAGTAATATCTAGTACACTCAGTGTATAACCTGTAGACTACACTGCTCAGTTAGAGTAATATCTAGTACACTCAGTGTATAACCTGTAGACTACACTGCTCAGTTAGAGTAATATCTAGTCCACTCAGTGTATAACCTGTAGGCTACACTGCTCAGTTAGAGTAATATCTAGTCCACTCAGTGTATAACCTGTAGACTACACTGCTCAGTTAGAGTAATATCTAGTACACTCAGTGTTTAACCTATAGACTACACTGCTCAGTTAGAGTAATATCTAGTACACTCAGTGTATAACCTGTAGACTACACTGCTCAGTTAGAGTAATATCTAGTCCACTCAGTGTATAACCTATAGACTACACTGCTCAGTTAGAGTAATATCTAGTCCACTCAGTGTATAACCTATAGACTACACTGCTCAGTTAGAGTAATATCTAGTCCACTCAGTGTATAACCTGTAGGCTACACTGCTCAGTTAGAGTAATATCTAGTCCACTCAGTGTATAACCTGTAGGCTACACTGCTCAGTTAGAGTAATATCTATTCCACTCAGTGTATAACCTGTAGACTACACTGCTCAGTTAGAGTAATATCTAGTCCACTCAGTGTATAACCTGTAGGCTACACTGCTCAGTTAGAGTAATATCTAGTCCACTCAGTGTATAACCTGTAGACTACACTGCTCAGTTAGAGTAATATCTAGTCCACTCAGTGTATAACCTATAGACTACACTGCTCAGTTAGAGTAATATCTAGTCCACTCAGTGTATAACCTGTAGACTACACTGCTCAGTTAGAGTAATATCTAGTCCACTCAGTCTATAACCTGTAGGCTACACTGCTCAGTTAGAGTAATATCTAGTCCACTCAGTGTATAACCTGTAGACTACACTGCTCAGTTAGAGTAATATCTAGTCCACTCAGTGTATAACCTGTAGACTACACTGCTCAGTTAGAGTCCGTCTGCTAAGGTGCCTCTTTATCAGCATCATAAAAGCTGATAGTATTTCAACCACTTCAAATATACATACAAGTCAAACTGAAATCTGATCAGAAACATGTTGGGTCTTTTACAATGAAGATTGGCCACTAGATTTTTACCAGTTTATATTAATAACTAAAACTACACCTCATTTTAACATTCTGTCATAAAGAACACATTCAAATTAATAACTAAAATAACGGTTTTCCTATCTCAAAAGGTTAAATGAAAAAATGACGATGATAAGTGCCTATTAAGTTCCAAATAAAGTAACGATTGACAATAACAGGGTTTCATATTAAATCATGTATAAACCCCTTGTGACTGTCACACCCTGATCTGTTTCACCTGTCTTTGTGTTTGTCTCCACCCCCTCCAGGTGTCGCCCATCTTCCCCATTATCCCCTGTGTATTTATACCTGTGTTCTCTGTTTGTCTCCACCCCCTCCAGGTGTCGCCCATCTTCCCCATTATCCCCTGGGTATTTATACCTGTGTTCTCTGTTTGTCTGTTGCCAGTTGGTCAACCAGTGTTTTTGTCTCAGCTCCTGCTTTTCCCCAGTCTCTCTTTTCTCGCCCTCCTGGTTTTGACCCTTGCCTGTCCTGACTGAGCCCACCTGCCTGACCACTCTTCCTGACCCTGAGCCTACCGACCTGTACCTTTGCCCCACCTCTGGATTATTGACCTCTACCTACCCCGAGCCTGCCTGCTGTCCAGTACCGTTGCCCAACCTCTGGTTTACTGACCCCTGCCTACCCTGAGCCTGCCTGCTGTCCAGTACCGTTGCCCAACCTCTGGTTTACTGACCCCTGCCTGCCTTGACTTGCCTATTGCCTGCCCCGGTTGGATTATTAAACCATTGTTAATTCGACGTTGTCTGCATCTGGATCTTACCTTCACACCTGATAGTGACAAGGGGAATGGAAGCCTGTTGTGTGCAACAGGAAGTGGCAATGGAATGCAAATTAAATTCCTAAAACATGTCTATCCTTTTTATCTGTGGGTAACAGAGTTGACATGTTATGCTGGAAACACTCAGTTTTCCACCACAAAACAACAACATGCAGAAACTGAGCAGATCCAGCTCACGAGCTCAACTGGGACCTGGAGCATGGAGTTAGTACCTGCATGTTGGAGCTAGGACCTGCATGTTGGAGTTGGTACCTGCATGTTGGAGTTAGTACCTGCATGTTGGAGCTAGGACCTGCATGTTGGAGTTGGTACCTGCATGTTGGAGTTAGTACCTGCATGTTGGAGTTAGGACCTGCATGTTGGAGTTAGTACCTGCATGTTGGAGTTAGGACCTGCATGTTGGAGTTAGGACCTGCATGTTGGAGTTAGTACCTGCATGTTGGAGCTAGGACCTGCATGTTGGAGTTAGGACCAGCATGTTGGAGCTTGGACCTGCATGTTGGAGCTCGGACCTGCATGTTGGAGTTAGTACCTGCATGTTGGAGTTAGTACCTGCATGTTGGAGTTAGTACCTGCATGTTGGAGCTTGGACCTGCATGTTGGAGTTAGTACCTGCATGTTGGAGTTAGTACCTGCATGTTGGAGCTTGGACCTGCATGTTGGAGCTAGGACCTGCATGTTGGAGTTGGTACCTGCATGTTGGAGTTAGTACCTGCATGTTGGAGCTAGGACCTGCATGTTGGAGTTGGTACCTGCATGTTGGAGTTAGTACCTGCATGTTGGAGTTAGTACTTGCATGTTGGAGCTTGGACCTGCATGTTGGAGTTAGTACCTGCATGTTGGAATTAGTACCTGCATGTTGGAGCTTGGACCTGCATGTTGGAGTTAGTACCTGCATGTTGGAGCTAGGACCTGCATGTTGGAGCTAGGACCTGCATGTTGGAGCTAAGACCTGCATGTTGGAGCTAGGACCTGCATGTTGGAGCTAGGACCTGCATGTTGGAGCTAGGACCTGCATGTTGGAGCTTGGACCTGCATGTTGGAGCTAGGACCTGCATGTTGGAGTTAGTACCTGCATGTTGGAGTTAGTACCTGCATGTTGGAGTTAGTACCTGCATGTTGGAGTTAGTACCTGCATGTTGGAGCTAGGACCTGCATGTTGGAGCTTGGACCTGCATGGTGGAGTTAGTACCTGCATGTTGGAGTTAGTACCTGCATGTTGGAGTTAGTACCTGCATGTTGGAGTTAGTACCTGCATGGTGGAGTTAGTACCTGCATGTTGGAGTTAGTACCTGCATGTTGGAGTTAGTACCTGCATGTTGGAGTTAGAACCTGCATGTTGGAGTTAGTACCTGCATGTTGGAGTTAGTACCTGCATGTTGGAGTTAGGACCTGCATGTTGGAGTTGGTACCTGCATGTTGGAGTTAGTACCTACATGTTGGAGTTAGTACCTACATGTTGGAGTTAGTACCTGCATGTTGGAGTTAGTACCTGCATGTTGGAGTTAGTACCTACATGTTGGAGTTAGTACCTGCATGTTGGAGTTGGTACCTGCATGTTGGAGTTAGTACCTGCATGTTGGAGTTAGTACCTGCATGTTGGAGTTGGTACCTGCATGTTGGAGTTAGTACCTGCATGTTGGAGTTAGTACCTGCATGTTGGAGCTAGGACCTGCATGTTGGAGTTAGTACCTGCATGTTGGAGTTAGTACCTACATGTTGGAGTTAGTACCTGCATGTTGGAGTTAGGACCTGCATGTTGGAGCTAGGACCTGCATGTTGGAGTTAGTATCTGCATGTTGGAGTTAGGACCTGCATGTTGGAGCTAGGACCTGCATGTTGGAGTTAGTACCTGCATGTTGGAGTTAGTACCTGCATGTTGGAGTTAGTACCTGCATGTTGGAGTTAGTACCTGCATGTTGGAGTTAGATCCCCCTAGTGACCAACATCAGAATAGTATTATTGTTGTTAATCCACCTTCCCATGCTGCTTCCTTCCCCTAGTGACCAACATCAGAATAGTATTATTGTTGTTAATCCACCTTCCCATGCTGCTTCCTTCCCCCTAGTGACCAACATCAGAATAGTATTATTGTTGTTATTCCACCTTCCCATGTTGCTTCCTTCCCCCTAGTGACCAACATCAGAATAGTATTATTGTTGTTAATCCACCTTCCCATGTTGCTTCCTTCCCCCTAGTGACCAACATCAGAATAGTATTATTGTTGTTAATCCACCTTCCCATGCTGCTTCCTTCCCCCTAGTGACCAACATCAGAATAGTATTATTGTTGTTAATCCACCTTCCCATGCTGCTTCCTTCCCCCTAGTGACCAACATCAGAATAGTATTATTGTTGTTAATCCACCTTCCCATGCTGCTTCCTTCCCCTTAGTGACCAACATCAGAATAGTATTATTGTTGTTAATCCACCTTCCCATGCTGCTTCCTCCCCCCTAGTGACCAACATCAGAATAGTATTATTGTTGTTAATCCACCTTCCCATGCTGCTTCCTCCCCCCTAGTGACCAACATCAGAATAGTATTATTGTTGTTAATCCACCTTCCCATGCTGCTTCCTTCCCCCTAGTGACCAACATCAGAATAGTATTATTGTTGTTAATCCACCTTCCCATGCTGCTTCCTTCCCCCTAGTGACCAACATCAGAATAGTATTATTGTTGTTAATCCACCTTCCCATGCTGCTTCCTTCCCCCTAGTGACCAACATCAGAATAGTATTATTGTAGTTAATCCACCTTCCCATGCTGCTTCCTTCCCCCTAGTGACCAACATCAGAATAGTATTATTGTTGTTAATCCACCTTCCCATGCTGCTTCCTTCCCCCTAGTGACCAACATCAGAATAGTATTATTGTTGTTAATCCACCTTCCCATGCTGCTTCCTTCCCCCTAGTGACCAACATCAGAATAGTATTATTGTTGTTAATCCACCTTCCCATGCTGCTTCCTTCCCCCTAGTGACCAACATCAGAATAGTATTATTGTTGTTAATCCACCTTCCCATGCTGCTTCCTTCCCCCTAGTGACCAACATCAGAATAGTATTATTGTTGTTAATCCACCTTCCCATGCTGCTTCCTTCCCCCTAGTGACCAACATCAGAATAGTATTATTGTTGTTAATCCACCTTCCCATGCTGCTTCCTTCCCCCTAGTGACCAACATCAGAATAGTATTATTGTTGTTAATCCACCTTCCCATGCTGCTTCCTTCCCCCTAGTGACCAACATCAGAATAGTATTATTGTTGTTAATCCACCTTCCCATGCTGCTTCCTTCCCCCTAGTGACCAACATCAGAATAGTATTATTGTTGTTAATCCACCTTCCCATGCTGCTTCCTCCCCCCTAGTGACCAACATCAGAATAGTATTATTGTTGTTAATCCACCTTCCCATGCTGCTTCCTTCCCCCTAGTGACCAACATCAGAATAGTATTATTGTTGTTAATCCACCTTCCCATGCTGCTTCCTTCCCCCTAGTGACCAACATCAGAATAGTATAATTGCTGTTTCTTTGTCGAACCCTGGTATTGTTCCTTTGCATAAAATGGAGTAATTAACATCCAAAATCATTCTTTTAAATTAGTACTACCTGTCTTTCCCACAGAGAGGCTGTGGAGGGGGGTTTATGGGAAATCATTACCCGTGTGCCAGATGTGTTCCCCTTCCCCTGTAATCCTCTGTATGTCACTGCTTTCACCCATGTATTATTCTCCACATCCCCGTCCACAAAGGGAACGGGTAGATTTGGAGAGCAATAAATACCCTGCATGTTTTTCCATAGAACCAACCCATCCATCATGGTTGGTTCCATTTTCTCTTGTGGACCCTGAGTTTCACCCATTCTCCAACGTTTATGGGTAGTCAGGGTCTTCACCTGGGATTGGTTCTGCTGCTTTCCTAGTGTGAGAGTGGAGAAAACTTACAACAGAAGTTAGTTCCTTCATGTACTCAAGATGGTCACACTATATCTCAGTTGTGTCTATCTATCGGTCAGTCACAGGTCTCACCCCTGGGGTGTTCATTGATCGTCTTGTTAACATTTCATAAGGTCTACACCCAATACCTTTGTTAAGGCTGCTGTGTATTTTCATGAGGACAAGAGGTAATCCCTCTACCCATGTTATTCCTGTGGAATGGCACAGTTTGACAAGGGAGCACTTCAGGTTCTTATTAGCCCTCAGTAACTCTCGTTACTCTGCGGTTGATAGATGGACACAAACTTCTGCTCAACACCCATCATTTTGGCCATTTGGGTAACCACATCTCCTATGAGATGATCCCATTGTCTGCAGACAAACCTCAGGCACTCCGAACCTGAGTATCATTTTCCTAACTAGCAATTTTGCAACTGTTCGCGCAACGCAGATGGATGGTTCCACCCACCTGGTAAACCTGTCAATTATCACCAAGTATCTCTTTCTTTTCACTCTACCATGGCTATGAAATCCATAGCTTTGTGGACAAAAGGTCCTTTTAGAGTGGGGAACTTCCCTGGTTGCAGAGGAGGTCCCTAGTCTATATTATATAACAAACATGTTGCACAACGATACATGAACTGTTTTACTTTCTGATTCAAATGTTCAAACATTCTCCTCCTCCTCCATTCTCCTCCTCCTCCATTCTCCTCCTCCTCCATTCTCCTCCTCCTCCATTCTCCTCCTCCTCCATTCTCCTCCTCCTCCATTCTCCTCCTCCTCCATTCTCCTCCTCCTCCATTCTCCTCCTCCTCCATTCTCCTCCTCCTCTATTCTCCTCCTCCTCCATTCTCCTCCTCCTCCATTCTCCTCCTCCTCCATTCTCCTCCTCCTCCATTCTCGTCCTCCTCCATTCTCGTCCTCCTCCATTCTCCTCCTCCTCCATTCTCCTCCTCCTCCATTCTCCTCTCATATCCCCCTTTTGACGAATGGCTCACTCCATGAATCAATCGGCAAATAATAAAACCATGGTTGATGGTAACAGGGCATACCAGACAAAAGATGTAGCCATAAGCCAGACCGAGGACAGAGAGCCTCTCTCCCGCCACACCTGGTGATTGAGAATGTCAGCTGCTGCTGTTTCTCAAGATCAGTAGTTTCAAATGACACAACCAACTAAAATAATAAAATGCATGTGTGTGATAAAGGGAAACAGCCAATTTGTCCGCCTCATCAGCTATGCTGTTACCAATTCTAGCATTATCACACCAACCCACGTGTGCCTCAACCTTAACAATAGCTTCAATCAACTGTTCAACAAAAGGTCTGTTTTTAATAGATGTGTCTGTGGTATTAGTAAACTCTCTTGCTCTCCAAATCCTACACCATGACAAACAAACCCCAATAACATATGCTGAGTCAAAGTAGCCAGTAAAGGCCTTCCCTTCCCCCAATTCACAAGCTGTGGTCAGAGATAATACATCTGCCTGTTGTGCTGATAAATGATCTGGTATAACCTCAATATCACCTCCCACATCTACTACAGCCGATCCTACATGTTTCTACCCTGTGTTTGATCTATGTAGGCAGATCCATCAACGAACAGCATCACGTCAGAGTCAAGCAGAGTTTCTTCAAATAAGTCTTAGTCCAGTACACATTCCTGTCCAGATGTCCCTGTTATTGTTACTGATGATTTGCTCAGGGAAGCTCTCCAACAACTTGTCCAGTTTTACATGCACAGGAACAGTGAGCTCCCGTGTCTATTAGGAATGGTAGGTCATGTCCAGTAATGTTGAGTAACCATTCTTGGTAATATTGAGTAACCAGGCTCTTCTCTTCCATCTTTGAAATCATACTGGGGATACTGGAGCAGGGGAGTTGGGCACCTTTGTTTTTAAGGTTGTTTTGCAGGTTGTGGTTGTGATGAGCCTGTAGGAACAATTTGAGCAGCCATCACATTGTGAGTAAACCCACCACTTCCTTTCTCGATCTGTGCAAGCTGGGCCTTCTTCAGTGCAGTGTCTAGTCCTCTTTTCCTCGATTTCTCATCATACTTTTGTTTCTTCCAGTTCCTGAACCAGTGTCTGAGATACTCTTCTTTCTCTCCCCCATTCTTTCTGTATCATCCTATTTCATCTTCAACCTTTTTTCTGATGGGTTCAGGGCATTTTTTTTCCAGTATAATCATAGAACATGCATCCTCCAGTGTCATTCTGGTCATATCTTGCTCCGAGTTCCTCATTCCATATTGTTTTAAACTTTTCAAGCCATTCTGTGAAATCTGTGTTTTCGTCGAGGGCCACATGGCTCAGTCTGGTCTCTTACAGTGGGGTATTCATATCTTAGAGTCCTCCACAGGGGTGCTCGGACTTCACTCAATACGGTTTCAGGTGGAGCATCATCGATGCGGGCTCTCAACAACAGTGTTTCCAATTGCCCTGGTGTCATCATCCTCGCCAATAGCGCCTTGAGGTCCCCCAGGCACAGGTTTCCGTTGTGCCCGTGTAAATGCTGAAAAGTCTGTATCCATCCATCTGCTCCTTTCGAGATCCTGGGCATGCCTTTCACTGCTGTTTCCAGGTCTCCAAAACTCCAAGCCTTGTATTCCTGAGTCACCTGTCCCCCTGGACCCGTACGATACAACAAGGGCATGGAAAATGTCTCTCCCTTTCCATCTCTCCCTAAATCTCTCAGTTCTTCTTCACGCTCTTCTACCTCCCTCTGGTAGCGTCTTACCATATCTTTGGCTTGTCTGACCTCACATTTCAGCTTCTGACTTTCCTCTATATCATCTGTGTCCATTGTCTCTTTAATCTTATCATCAATTAGCATTTGTAGATCTTCTATCAACTTTCTCTTCTGTTTTCGTATTGTATATAACTTATTATTTGCCAGTCTTCCTTCTTCTTTCTGTCTTTCTTCCCTGTCTCTCTGGTCTCTGAATAGGTCACCCATGGATGGTAACACTTTGTATTTTTCTTTTATTTCTTTAGTAGTCAGTTTGTTTTCTACTGGCAGCCATATGTCTATGGTCTGCCAGTCTGTTCCTTTTTGTGGAGTGAGATGGGGTGATGAGGGAATCTCCCTCCAGGAACTGTTCCTCCTTTTTTCATCCAATGTCATTTTTCTTCTACTGCTTGCTGCTGCTGTTGTGTCATCCACCTCCTTCATCAGAGTTCCTTTGAGGATAATTAGGTTGCTTTTCCATTTTCTTCTGTCAGTGGTATAAGAGGGTAGATCTGTGTATATTCACCCCGGGTACCTTTGGGTTGATTGTTATACGGCGGCGGGGCAGTGGGGAGTACTCCTGTTCTGTCTCTGTCTTGACTCAGTTCTTTCTTTCCGCATTCTATTGTTCTCTCTAGTTTTAGTTTGGTCCCAGTAGGATTGTTCATGAAGATCTGTCCTTCCAGCAACATAATTTCCATCACAGTTTCTGATACAAAACTCTTTTTTTTCTCAATTTTTCTTGTCTGAATTATCTCCTTGACTAAATCCAACCTAGTCTTGTTGAATGAACCAGCTATTGGATATCTATTTTCTCCTGCCATCTCAGTCCAGACATGCCATTTCTTAAAAGTGACTGTAAATTCCACAGCAGGAAACTTCTTTTGCATATATTCAACAGGCGTGACAGGCTTCATTGCTCCCATCTCCTCATCCCGGTTTGACTGTGCCATGGTGCTCCGGCTTTTTATTTAGATAGTCTGTGTGTAATGTGTTTTTCTATAAGGTTATCCTAAAGTGGGTGTAATATGTAGGAATATGCCTATATAACTTCTTGTCTATCTTCATTCAGTGTGCTGTAAATAACAGTGGGTGATACTGTAATCCTAATTCTACTCCCACTTGATCCAGGTTATAGTAAATGGTTCTACTTATACTCAAATATATTTCACCCACGGGCCTCAGAGACAACCTCATGGTAAACTTTCTAATGTTTTATCTCAGGAGTGTAGAGTAATAGTTAATGTTTTACACCAGTGTTCCCTGGTGTAGGATCACAAAACAACTTTTATTCAAATGTTCCCAATACTGTTCCATGGTAGGAAAGTGTCATTATCAAATAACTTTTATTCAAATAATTTCTATCCTACTCCTGACTTTGTATTCCACTATTGGGCCATTACCCAATAACTCCCCATAATCCACAGACAAACAAACAATGAAACATACAACGGACTATACATAAACAATTCAATTCATTCACTTGGTAAATTTCACACAAAATTACCACTATTCATAACCAACTCAACTCATTCGCTGGGTACCTCTACAAAAATAATAAAAATAACTAGTCTTTACTACTCAAAATAAAATAGATGATTATCACTGAATCACCTCTTCAAAACCAACAGTAATGATCGCTGCATTACCTCCCAATATATAATGAATGATTAACACTGAACCACCTCTTCAAAACCAACATAACATTAAGTAATGATCTCTGCATTACCTCCCAATATATAATGGATGATTATCACTGAACCACCTCTTCAAAACCAACATAACATTAAGTAATGATCTCTGCATTACCTCCCAATATATAATGGAGGATTGACGATGAACCACCTCTTCAAAACCAACATAACATTAAGTAATGATCTCTGCATTACCTCCCAATATATAATGGATGATTATCACTGAACCACCTCTTCAAAACCAACATAACATTAAGTAATGATCTCTGCATTACCTCCCAATATATAATGGATGATTATCACTGAACCACCTCTTCAAAACCAACATAACATTAAGTAATGATCTCTGCATTACCTCCCAATATATAATGGATGATTATCACTGAACCACCTCTTCAAAACCAACATAACATTAAGTAATGATCTCTGCATTACCTCCCAATATATAATGGAGGATTAACGATGAACCACCTCTTCAAAACCAACATAACATTAAGTAATGATCTCTGCATTACCTCCCAATATATAATGGATGATTATCACTGAACCACCTCTTCAAAACCAACATAACATTAAGTAATGATCTCTGCATTACCTCCCAATATATAATGGATGATTATCACTGAACCACCTCTTCAAAACCAACATAACATTAAGTAATGATCTCTGCATTACCTCCCGATATATAATGGATGATTAACGATGAACCACCTCTTCAAAACCAACATAACATTAAGTAATGATCTCTGCATTACCTCCCAATATATAATGGAGGATTACCTCCTGGTACATTTAAAGTCTTATCCTATGGGTGTTTTTTTTTCTTCTACAGAACGTCTGTATAATTATTTTACTGATATACTAAGGGGTTGTACATTTCCAATACTGTCCTATGGTAGGAAATAGTCACTAACAAATACATTCAACCTTTTATTAGAATAACTTCTGTCCTACTCCTAACTTTGTATTCCACTATTGGTCATTACCCAATAACTCCTGCCATAATCCACAGCCAAACAAACAATGAAACATACAACACACCATTCATAACCAACTCAACTCAGTCATTGAGTACCTCTACAAAATAAACTCCACAAAATAAAATTATCTAGAATTGTCGCCTGCATTACAACCCAAATAACAAATCAAAGTAAAACTGGACAATTGTCGCCTGAATTGTCTCTAACAAATAAACAAAGAACTAGTATTTAACTCATAACCGGCAACCCCTCTGTAGATAGGGCATGCCTCAGATGGCCTCGTCAAACCACCTCTTCACAATAAAATAACTAGTAAACAAATATATTGACCTCATGCATTTCACCAATAGTCCGTTACGTACTTTCTCCAAACTAAGATCTGACTATATCATATTCAACGTGTATGTCTATCATTTAGATTGAGTGAGGTGCCACTTACTTGTTAGAGGGAAACCACACCAGTAAATGCCATTTAATTACAGACTTAGATTAAACGGGTGTCTGTTTACCTTATTTAATTTGGAGCTCTGGCAACGTGGTGTGGAATCTCCTCCAACCGCGGTGACACTCACTCCTGACAAGCTCGCCAAATGTTAGGGTTCGTTCCTTACGTCCTTCTTTGTCAATCATTGGTTCATTGGTGAAATTAGCATTATGACAATATCTGTAATTAAACCATTTAAAAACCTTTATTAATGCAATCGCAGACAGAAGTTGACAATCAGGAACATAGCACGCATGTTTCCCAGTAAGTTCTGCATCAAACAAAAGGTCTCAAGTTGTTTTGTTACACCTTCAGTCTAGCCTGGTGATGTCACTACCTACGTCATTACCTTTTTACTCCTGAGACCAAAACCCTGCCTACCAAGCTATATAAACAATGGCTTTTAGTGTTATCTAAAACTTAGCAGTAAAAGTCCACTCCCCAAAGCTGATTTATTGTGGAATGTTTGACTAGTCTTATCTCCTCCACTCCCCTGCAGAGCTCCTTCTTCACAGTCACACATTACTCAGAGGGGCCTCTTTTTAATGAGGCAGAGAGAGAGAATTAGAAAACAACAGTGGAACAATATTAAAACCTCATCATGTATATATATTGTTAATCTGTAGTCTAGGACCCTATTAATGTAAGGAGGGAGGGGTCTTATAACCCCTCCCCTTCTATTAAAACCTCATCATGTATATATATTGTTAATCTGTAGTCTATGACCCTATTCATGTAAGGAGGGAGGGGTCTTATAACCCCTTCCCTTCTATTAATACAACATCAGAATAATCAATTATTCTAATACATCAAACTTTTTGGTACAACCCTTTTCATGACCCCTAGGTGAACCCGACAATAGGGAAGAGGATGATTTAGGTGACCAAGACACATGCCTAGAGATTGATTTACTTGTCTGCCGGTTATTGTCATGCAAAAGACCTGACCTGAAGGTAAATGACTGTTAATTAACATAAACAAGTTTAGCAACTCCAGGCCTCCACTGTCTACAAGCCTCATATAAACCACTGTCTACAAGCCTCATACAAACCACTGTCTACAAGCCTCATACAAACCACTGTCTACAAGCCTCATACAAACCACTGTCTACAAGCCTCATACAAACCACTGTCTACAAGCCTCATACAAACCACTGTCTACAAGCCTCATACAAACCACTGTCTACAAGCCTCATACAAACCACTGTCTACAAGCCTCATACAAACCACTGTCTACAAGCCTCATACAAACCACTGATGAGCACCTTTGGAACATCTACATAAAAAAACTGGCAGCATACTGGCAGCAATATCCTTGCCTGTAAAGACCTTTTTGTGCAAAGCAATGATGACAGCACGTGTTTCCTTGCAGGTAACCATGGTTGACAGAGGAAGAACAATGATTCCAAGCACCACCCTCCTTTTGAAGCTTCCAGTCTGTTATTCGAACTCAATCAGCATGACAGAGTGATCTCCAGCCTTGTCCTCGTCAACACTCACACCTGTGTTAACGAGAGAATCACTGACATGATGTCAGCTGGGCCTTTTGTGGCAGGGCTGAAATGCAGTGGAAATATTTTGGGGGATTCAGTTCATTTGCATGGCAAAGAGGGACTTTGCAATTAATTGCAATTCATCTGATCACTCTTCATAACATTCTGGAGTATATGCAAATTGCCATCATACAAACTGAGGCAGCAGACTGTGAAAAGTAAAATTTGTGTCATTCTCGTACCTTTTGATAGTACAGTCGTGGCGACTGTCCTATCAAAAAACTGTGACTTGATTCTCAAAATTACATTTCAAGTTTATTCTTAAAATATTGTCAGTTTATTTTCAAAATATTGCCACTTTCTTAATGACATTTTTGCCACAAAAAATATATATATAATAATTATAATCCAAGTACCACCACCTTTCATTCTTTTTTCTTAGTTTTTTCTTCACGCGCCTCAAACTCTTCTGTACCCTGGAAATCAAACCATATGTGGGTCTAATACTCTCCTCTACCCTGGAAATCAAACCATATGTGGGTCTAATACTCTCCTGTACCCTGGAAATCAAACCATATGTGGGTCTAATACTCTCCTGTACCCTGGAAATCAAACCATATGTGGGTCTAATACTCTTCTGTACCCTGGAAATCAAACCATATGTGGGTCTAATACTCTCCTGTACCCTGGAAATCAAACCATATGTGGGTCTAATACTCTACTGTACCCTGGAAATCAAACCATATGTGGGTCTAATACTCTCCTGTACCCTGGAAATCAAACCATATGTGGGTCTAATACTCTTCTGTACCCTGGAAATCAAACCATATGTGGGTCTAATACTCTCCTGTACCCTGGAAATCAAACCATATGTGGGTCTAATACTCTTCTGTACCCTGGAAATCAAACCATATGTGGGTCTAATACTCTTCTGTACCCTGGAAATCAAACCATATACGGAATGCAAGGTGGTGCATAAGAAGAGTTTTGTAGCATGACTCAAAAGTCTTGTGGAATTTGACTGCGGTCATTACTCATGAATGCCGGTGTGGC
This sequence comes from Salvelinus fontinalis, assembly GCF_029448725.1. Classification (NCBI taxonomy): domain Eukaryota; kingdom Metazoa; phylum Chordata; class Actinopteri; order Salmoniformes; family Salmonidae; genus Salvelinus; species Salvelinus fontinalis. The sequence goes on along the minus strand of NW_026600213.1, from coordinate 761,716 downwards.
AGTAATACAGTCACCACAACAGCCCAACACAGGCCTAAAACTAGTTAAAGTACCACAGTATCCCCTTGAACTTTTTGGATTGCAAAACACACCAGACAAGACTCAGAGACAGCAACAGAAGAATAGGATATGATGGAGAGAGACACCAGACAAGACACAGAGACAGCAACAGAAGAATAGGATGTGTGTGTGTGTGTGTGTGTGTGTGTGTGTGTGTGTGTGTGTGTGTGTGTGTGTGTGTGTGTGTGTGTGTGTGTGTGTGTGTGTGTGTGTGTGTGTGTGTGTGTGTGTGTGTGTGTGTGTGTGTGTGTGTGTGTGTGTGTGTGTGTGAGAGAGAGAGAGAGAGGTACTGTGTGATTATTTAATCAGTTTGGCTCATTGGACAGGTCAGAGTCAATGTTTGAAGTTGTTGAGTGGTTTTTGGCAATACACTGTAGATGTATGTGTTCAAAAGTAGCCCCCAATATCTTCAAATCCCTGGGGAGAGAGGAGCTGCTACCCCTGAGGGGAGAGAGGAGCTGCTACCCCTGGGGAGAGAGGAGCTGCTACCCCTGGAGAGAGGGGAGTTGCTACCCCTGGGGAGAGAGGAGTTGCTACCCCTGGAGAGAGAGGAGCTGCTACCCCCGGGGAGAGAGGAGCTGCTACCCCTGGGGAGAGAGGAGCTGCTACCCCTGGAGAGAGGGGAGTTGCTACCCCTGGGGAGAGAGGAGTTGCTACCCCTGGAGAGAGAGGAGCTGCTACCCCTGGGGAGAGAGGAGCTGCTACCCCTGGGGAGAGAGGAGTTGCTACCCCTGGGGAGAGAGGAGTTGCTACCCCTGGAGAGAGCTACCCCTGGAGAGAGAGGAGTTGCTACCCCTGGGGAGAGAGGAGCTGCTACCCCTGGGGAGAGAGGAGCTGCTACCCCTGGGGAGAGAGGAGCTGCTACCCCTGGGGAGAGAGGAGCTGCTACCCCTGGGGAGAGAGGAGTTGCTACCCCTGGGGAGAGAGGAGTTGCTACCCCTGGAGAGAGCTACCCCTGGAGAGAGAGGAGTTGCTACCCCTGGGGAGAGAGGAGCTGCTACCCCTGGGGAGAGAGGAGCTGCTACCCCTGGGGAGAGAGAGGAGCTGCTACCCCTGGGAGAGAGAGGAGTTGCTACCCCTGGGGAGAGAGGAGCTGCTACCCCTGGGGAGAGAGGAGCTGCTACCCCTGGGGAGAGAGGAGCTGCTACCCCTGGGGAGAGAGGAGCTGCTACCCCTGGAGAGAGAGGAGTTGCTACCCCTGGGGAGAGAGGAGCTACTACCCCTGGGGAGAGAGAGGAGCTGCTACCCCTGGGGAGAGAGGAGCTGCTACCCCTGGGGAGAGAGAGGAGTTGCTACCCCTGGGGAGAGAGGAGCTGCTACCCCTGGGGAGAGAGGAGCTGCTACCCCTGGGGAGAGAGGAGCTGCTACCCCTGGGGAGAGAGGAGCTGCTACCCCTGGAGAGAGAGGAGTTGCTACCCCTGGGGAGATAGGAGCTACTACCCCTGGGGAGAGAGAGGAGCTGCTACCCCTGGAGAGAGAGGAGCTGCTACCCCTGGGGAGAGAGGAGCTGCTACCCCTGGGGAGAGAGAAGCTGCTACCCCTGGAGAGAGAGGAGCTGCTACCCCTGGAGAGAGAGGAGCTGCTACCCCTGGGGAGAGAGAGGAGCTGCTACCCCTGGAGAGAGAGGAGCTGCTACCCCTGGGGAGAGAGAAGCTGCTACCCCTGGAGAGAGAGGAGCTGCTACCCCTGGGGAGAGAGGTAGCTGCTACCCCTGGGGAGAGAGGAGCTGCTACCCCTGGGGAGAGAGGTAGCTGCTACCCCTGGAGAGAGAGGAGCTGCTACCCCTGGAGAGAGAGGTAGCTGCTACCCCTGGGGAGAGAGGTATCTGCTACCCCTGGAGAGAGAGGTAGCTGCTACCCCTGGAGAGAGAGGAGTTGCTACCCCTGGGGAGAGAGGAGCTGCTACCACTGGAGAGAGAGAGGAGCTGCTACCCCTGGAGAGAGAAGAGCTGCTACCAGGAGAGACTGCGACCCTGTTTGGGAAGAGCGCTTGGAGAGGAAACATTCAATGTGCCAGTGGATGAGTGGGAACATGAAACGTGGCTTCAGTTCATGTGAGGAGGGAGTTGACAACGGTAGTGGAGTGGTCATCACTTGTTAAATCATGGAACAGGAGGAGACTCAGCTGGAAATACAAACAGCAGATACGTTCCCTTGAAGCTGCACCATCGTAGGTTTGAACAACAAGTTTGTCCATGAAGATAAACACAGACTTCACATCTCACCCACTTGGCAAATCAAAGTAGACCAAGAAACGTTCCTGAATAAAGCCCTGATCGTCCACATACAGAATCTGACGATGACTGACAACGCCAAGTAGACTGGTGGCACCATAGGTCCCAGAGTGGCGGGGGACCTATGGTTTGGACCCTATAAGGTCTGACAGTGATGAATCAGTTGTAAAAGGTTTTATAAGGGCTGTGATTGGACCAGTTTTAACTAATCAGGTCACATGGTTTATAAGGGCTGTGATTGGACCAGTTTTAACTAATCAGGTCACATGGTTTATAAGGGCTGTGATGGGACCAGTTTTAACTAATCAGGTCACATGGTTTATAAGGGCTGTGATGGAACCAGTTTTAACTAATCAGGTCACATGGTTTATAAGGGCTGTGATTGGACCAGTTTTAACTAATCAGGTCACATGGTTTATAAGGGCTATGATGGGACCAGTTTTAACTAATCAGGTCACATGGTTTATAAGGGCTGTGATGGGACCAGTTTTAACTAATCATTAACTAATTTTGTTAATCCATCTGTCGTCTCAGATTTTGAAATGATGCTTTACAGTGAAAGCAATACAAGCGTTTGTGTAAGTTTATCGATCACTCGACAAAACAATAAGTACACGTAGCATCAGGTAACTTGGTCACGAAAATCAGAAAAGCTATCAAATTAATCGTTTACCTTTGATGATTTTCGGATGTTTTCACTCACGAGACTTCCAGTTAGACAGCAAATGTTCCTTTTGTTCCATAAAGATATTTTTTATATCCAAATACCGCCGTTAGTTTGATGCTGCGTTATGCCCAGGAATCCACCAGAAAGAGCGGTCGCGACAACGGCGATAAAAATTCCAAATTATATCCATAATGTCCACAGAAACATGTCAAACGTTTTTTATAATCCATCCTCAGGGTGTTTTTCAAATATCTATTTGATAATATTTCAACCGGGACAGTTGGCTTTTCACTAGGACCGAGAGTAACAATGGCTGCCTTTCTCCTTTGCGCAAAAGTCACTCTGGGAGCCCCCACCTATACACTTACGCAATGTGGTCGTTCACGCTCATTCTTCAAAATAAAAGCCTGACAGTATGTCTAAAGGCTGTTGACACCTTAGGGAAGACATAGAAAAAGAGGTCTGGTTGATATCCCTTTAAATTGGCAATAGGGATGCATAGGAACAGAGAGGTCTCAAGAACAGGAGCACTTCCTGGTTGGATTTTCCTCAGGTTTTAGCCTGCAATATCAGTTCTGTTTAACTCAAAGACAAAAAAATTACAGTTTTGGAAACTTCAGAGTCCTTTCTATCCTAATCTGACTATTATATGCATATTCTAGTTTCGGGGGTTGAGAAATAGGCAGTTTCAAATGGGTATGCCTTTTTAGCCAAAAAGCGAAAACATCGCCCCCTAGTCTTAAGAGGACGTAGATGGATTTATCAGCGTGATTGTTCTCTTTGTACAGATGAAAAGTGTATGTAACCGGTGCTATACTGCACCGCTGTAACTCTGCGTTGTGGTTAATTGAGACTATAGACGTGGACTAAGGAGAACAGGTTGTTTTAATGAATTAGAATTCACTCTCTGCATCCTGTATCCAAAATAATATAAAACATTTGTAGAGCCACATATGTTCTACGAATCGTCACCTTTTTCTACAACAGATGCACAATACAAGGGACTGGGATCATTCGAGGATCTAGCCATCGTTCACACATACAATAGCCTGCTAATACCTTAGCTAGCTATTAACCACAGGTTGAATTCAGAATGTTGATATCATCCTAAAAAGTACAGTTACAAGTGCATCTTAACAATACCATCCACTTATGAGTGACCTCTAAATATACAACATTATTCATGAACAAAACACTGGGTGTATGACTTTGTGCTTAAAATAATGAAACTTTTCTGAAGATGACAGAAAAAGCGTGCCTACCTCTCAAAGTGCATCAAAATGATTTGAGCAGGAGCACGCAGGGCAAAATGTAAGTACACACTCCCCTACTCCCAGGATGCACGCAGGACAAAACGTAAGTACACACTCCCCTACTCCCAGGATGCACGCAGGACAAAACGTAAGTACACACTCCCCTACTCCCAGGATGCACGCAGGACATAACGTAAGTACACACTCCCCTACTCCCAGGATGCACGCAGGGCATAACGTAAGTACACACTCCCCTACTCCCACGATGCACGCAGGGCATAACGTAAGTACACACTCCCCTACTCCCAGGATGCACGCAGGGCAACACGTAAGTACACACTCCCCTACTCCCAGGATGCACGCAGGGCAACACGTAAGTACACACTCCCCTACTCCCAGGATGCACGCAGGGCAACACGTAAGTACACACTCCCCTACTCCCAGGATGCACGCAGGACATAACGTAAGTACACACTCCCCTACTCCCAGGATGCAGGCAGGACATAACGTAAGTACACACTCCCCTACTCCCAGGATGCACGCAGGGCATAACGTAAGTACACACTCCCCTACTCCCAGGATGCAGACAGGGCATAACGTAAGTACACACTCCCCTACTCCCAGGATGCACGCAGGACATAACGTAAGAACACACTCCCCTACTCCCAGGATGCAGGCAGGACATAACGTAAGTACACACTCCCCTACTCCCAGGATGCAGACAGGGCATAACGTAAGTACACACTCCCCTACTCCCAGGATGCAGGCAGGGCATAACGTAAGTACACACTCCCCTACTCCCAGGATGCAGGCAGGGCATAACGTACACACTCCCCTACTCCCAGGGTGCAGGCAGGGCATAACGTAAGTACACACTCCCCTACTCCCAGGATGCAGGCGGGGCATAACGTACACACTCCCCTACTCCCAGGGTGCAGGCAGGGCATAACGTAAGTACACACTCCCCTACTCCCAGGATGCAGGCAGGGCATAACGTAAGTACACACTCCCCTACTCCCAGGATGCACGCAGGACATAACGTAAGTACACACTCCCCTACTCCCAGGATGCAGGCAGGACATAACGTAAGTACACACTCCCCTACTCCCAGGATGCAGGCAGGGCATAACGTAAGTACACACTCCCTTACTCCCAGGATGCACGCAGGACATAACGTAAGTACACACTCCCCTACTCCCAGGATGCAGGCAGGGCATAACGTAAGTACACACTCCCCTACTCCCAGGATGCAGGCAGGGCATAACGTACACACTCCCCTACTCCCAGGGTGCAGGCAGGGCATAACGTAAGTACACACTCCCCTACTCCCAGGATGCAGGCAGGGCATAACGTACACACTCCCTTACTCCCAGGGTGCAGGCAGGGCATAACGTAAGTACACACTCCCCTACTCCCAGGATGCACGCAGGACATAACGTAAGAACACACTCCCCTACTCCCAGGATGCAGGCAGGGCATAACGTAAGAACACACTCCCCTACTCCCAGGATGCACGCAGGGCACAACGTAAGAACACACTCCCCTACTCCCAGGATGCACGCAGGACATAACGTAAGTACACACTCCCCTACTCCCAGGATGCAGGCAGGACAACACGTAAGTACACACTCCCCTACTCCCAGGATGCAGGCAGGGCATAACGTAAGTACACACTACCCTACTCCCAGGATGTAGACAGGGCATAACGTAAGTACACACTCCCCTACTCCCAGGATGCAGGCAGGGCATAACGTACACACTCCCCTACTCCCAGGGTGCAGGCAGGGCATAACGTAAGTACACACTCCCCTACTCCCAGGATGCAGGCAGGGCATAACGTAAGTACACACTCCCCTACTCCCAGGATGCAGGCAGGGCATAACGTACACACTCCCCTACTCCCAGGGTGCAGGCAGGGCATAACGTAAGTACACACTCCCCTACTCCCAGGATGCAGGCAGGGCATAACGTACACACTCCCTTACTCCCAGGGTGCAGGCAGGGCATAACGTAAGTACACACTCCCCTACTCCCAGGATGCACGCAGGGCATAACGTAAGTACACACTCCCCTACTCCCAGGATGCAGGCAGGACATAACGTAAGTACACACTCCCCTACTCCCAGGATGCACGCAGGGCATAACGTAAGTACACACTCCCCTACTCCCAGGATGCACGCAGGGCATAACGTAAGTACACACTCCCCTACTCCCAGGATGCAGGCAGGACATAACGTAAGTACACACTCCCCTACTCCCAGGATGCAGGCAGGACATAACGTAAGTACACACTCCCCTACTCCCAGGATGCACGCAGGGCATAACGTAAGTACACACTCCCCTACTCCCAGGATGCAGGCAGGACATAACGTAAGTACACACTCCCCTACTCCCAGGATGCACGCAGGGCATAACGTAAGTACACACTCCCTACTCCCAGGATGCAGACAGGGCAAAACGTAAGTACACACTCCCCTACTCCCAGGATGCAGGCAGGGCATAACGTAAGTACACACTCCCCTACTCCCAGGATGCAGGCAGGGCATAACGTAAGTACACACTCCCCTACTCCCAGGATGCAGGCAGGGCATAACGTAAGTACACACTCCCCTACTCCCAGGATGCAGGCAGGGCATAACGTAAGTACACACTCCCCTACTCCCAGGATGCAGGCAGGGCATAACGTAAGTACACACTCCCCTACTCCCAGGATGCAGGCAGGGCATAACGTAAGTACACACTTCCCTACTCCCAGGATGCACGCAGGGCATAACGTAAGTACACACTCCCCTACTCCCAGGATGCAGGCAGGGCAAAACGTAAGTACACACTCCCCTACTCCCAGGATGCAGGCAGGGCATAACGTAAGTACACACTCCCCTACTCCCAGGATGCACGCAGGACATAACGTAAGTACACACTCCCCTACTCCCAGGATGCACGCAGGGCATAACGTAAGAACACACTTCCCTACTCCCAGGATGCACGCAGGGCACAACGTAAGAACACACTCCCCTACTCCCAGGATGCACGCAGGACATAACGTAAGTACACACTCCCCTACTCCCAGGATGCAGGCAGGACAACACGTAAGTACACACTCCCCTACTCCCAGGATGCAGGCAGGGCATAACGTAAGTACACACTCCCCTACTCCCAGGATGTAGACAGGGCATAACGTAAGTACACAATCCCTACTCCCAGGATGCAGGCAGGGCATAACGTAAGTACACACTCCCCTACTCCCAGGATGCAGGCAGGGCATAACGTAAGTACACACTCCCCTACTCCCAGGATGCAGGCAGGGCATAACGTAAGTACACACTCCCCTACTCCCAGGATGCAAGCAAGACATAACGTAAGTACACACTCCCCTACTCCCAGGATGCAGGCAGGACATAACGTAAGTACACACTCCCCTACTCCCAGGATGCAGGCAGGGCATAACGTACACACTCCCCTACTCCCAGGGTGCAGGCAGGACATAACGTAAGTACACACTCCCCTACTCCCAGGATGCAGGCAGGACATAACGTAAGTACACACTCCCCTACTCCCAGGATGCAGGCAGGACATAACGTAAGTACACACTCCCTACTCCCAGGATGCAGGCAGGACATAACGTAAGTACACACTCCCCTACTCCCAGGATGCAGGCAGGGCATAACGTACACACTCCCCTACTCCCAGGATGCAGGCAGGGCATAACGTAAGTACACACTCCCCTACTCCCAGGATGCAGGCAGGGCATAACGTAAGTACACACTTCCCTACTCCCAGGATGCAGGCAGGGCATAACGTACACACTCCCCTACTCCCAGGATGCAGGCAGGGCATAACGTAAGAACACACTCCCCTACTCCCAGGATGCACGCAGGGCATAACGTAAGTACACACTCCCCTACTCCCAGGATGCAGGCAGGACATAACGTAAGTACACACTCCCTACTCCCAGGATGCAGGCAGGACATAACGTAAATACACACTCCCCTACTCCCAGGATGCACGCAGGGCATAACGTAAGTACACACTCCCCTACTCCCAGGATGCACGCAGGGCATAACGTAAGTACACACTCCCCTATTCCCAGGATGCACGCAGGGCATAACGTAAGTACACACTCCCAACTACCAGGATGCAGGCAGGGCATAACGTAAGTACACACTCCCAACTCCCAGGATGCAGGCAGGACATAACGTAAGTACACACTCCCCTACTCCCAGGATGCACGCAGGGCATAACGTAAGTACACACTCCCCTACTCCCAGGATGCAAGCAAGACATAACGTAAGTACACACTCCCCTACTCCCAGGATGCACGCAGGGCAAAATGTAAGTACACACTCCCCTACTCCCAGGATGCAGGCAAGACATAACGTAAGTACACACTCCCCTACTCCCAGGATGCAGACAGGGCAAAACGTAAGTACACTCCCCTACTCCCAGGATGCACGCAGGGCATAACGTAAGTACACACTCCCCTACTCCCAGGATGCAGGCAGGGCATAACGTAAGTACACACTCCCCTACTCCCAGGATGCAGGCAGGACATAACGTAAGTTCACACTCCCCTACTCCCAGGATGTAGACAGGGCATAACGTAAGTACACACTCCCCTACTCCCAGGATGCACGCAGGACATAACGTAAGTACACACTCCCCTACTCCCAGGATGCAGGCAGGGCAACACGTAAGTACACACTCCCCTACTCCCAGGATGCAGGCAGGGCATAACGTAAGTACACACTCCCCTACTCCCAGGATGCAGGCAGGGCAACACGTAAGTACACACTCCCCTACTCCCAGGATGCAGGCAGGGCAACACGTAAGTACACACTCCCCTACTCCCAGGATGCAGGCAGGACATAACGTAAGTACACACTCCCCTACTCCCAGGATGCACGCAGGGCTAAACGTAAGTACACACAACACCTATCATACTACTATGACTGACCCTGTAAAACAACACATTACACTGCACCTATAATACTACTATGACTGACCCTGTAAAACAACACCTATAATACTACTATGACTGGCCCTGTAAAACAACACCTATCATACTACTATGACTGACCCTGTAAAACAACACCTATCATACTACTATGGCTGACCATGTAAAACAACACCTATAATACTACTATGACTGACCCTGTAAAACAACACCTATCATGGTACTATGACTGACCCTGTAAAACAACACATTACACTGCACCCATAATACTACTATGACTGACCCTGTAAAACAACACCTATCATACTACTATGACTGACCCTGTAAAACAACACCTATCATACTACTATGACTGCCCCTATAAAACAACACCTATCATACTACTATGACTGACCCTGTAAAACAACACCTATAATATTACTATGACTGACCCTGTAAAACAACACCTATCATACTACTATGACTGACCCTGTAAAACAACACCTGTCATACTACTATGACTGACCCTGTAAAACAACACCTATCATACTACTATGACTGACCCTGTAAAACAACACCTATCATACTACTATGACTGACCCTGTAAAACAACACCTGTCATACTACTATGACTGACCCTGTAAAACAACACCTGTCATACTACTATGACTGACCCTGTAAAACAACACCTATCATACTACTATGACTGACCCTGTAAAACAACACCTATCATACTACTATGACTGACCCTGTAAAACAACACCTATCATACTATTATGACTGACCCTGTAAAACAACACATATCACTGAACGAATCTGATGTCTGTGACAATCAAACATTTTAAAAGCTAACCAACATTTAAAAAAAATCAGCATAGATTTTTTTTTTATGACAGCAGTTAATATAACAATGCTGTTTATAAATCTAGTTGACATTCATCCAAGGACACCTTGACTTACATTACACTCTCACTGCAGAACAATATTCTCATGAAATCACATGACTTCCAGTTAGAGAAAAGGATTCCTGTAAACACGGCCTGCTACCAGCAGCTATTGACGAACAAGAAATGTGACATATCTGTTTGACAGTTACCCTGAAAGATGCATGTGTGAACTATCTTGTCATCTCTTTGGGTAACCACATTGGAACATTCTAGTCTTTAAGAACATGAACTGGAGAACAGGTTTCAGCAAAGTATGGAGTCATTGTTTTCAGGAAGGTGTAACCATGTCGATGGGAGGGACAGGAGGCAGACTAAGTGCAAGGGCAGCCACCTGAATTACTGCCCTATAAATACAAAGAGCAGTCTACACAAACAGCCACCTGAACTACTGTCCTACAGAGACAAACAGCATCTACACAAACAGTCACCTGAACTACTGTCCTACAGAGACAAACAGCATCTACACAAACAGCCACCTGAACTACTGTCCTACAAAGACAAACAGCATCTACACAAACAGCCACCTGAACTACTGTCCTACAAAGACAATCAGCATCTACACAAACAGCCACCTGAACTACTATTCCTACAAAGACAAACAGACACCTGAACTACTGTCCTACAAAGACAAACAGCATCTACACAAACAGCCATCTGAACTACTGTCCTACAGGACAAACAGCATCTACACAAACAGCCACCTGAACTACTGTCCTACAAAGACAATCAGCATCTACACAAACAGCCACCTGAACTACTGTCCTACAAAGACAAACAGCCACCTGAACTACTGTCCTACAAAGACAAACAGCCACCTGAACTACTGTCCTACAAAGACAAACAGCCACCTGAACTACTGTCCTACAAAGACAAACAGCATCTACACAAACAGCCACCTGAACTACTGTCCTACAAAGACAAACAGCATCTACACAAACAGCCACCTGAACTACTGTCCTACAAAGACAAACAGCATCTACACAAACAGCCACCTGAACTACAGTCCTACAAAGACAAACAGCCACCTGAACTACTGTCCTACAAAGACAAACAGCATCTACACAAACAGCCACCTGAACTACTGTCCTACAAAGACAAACAGACACCTGAACTACTGTCCTACAAAGACAAACAGCCCCCTGAACTACTGTCCTACAAAGACAAACAGCCACCTGAACTACTGTCCTACAAAGACAAACAGCATCTACACAAACAGCCACCTGAACTACTGTCCTACAAAGACAAACAGCATCTACACAAACAGCCACCTGAACTACTGTCCTACAAAGACAATCAGCATCTACACAAACAGCCACCTGAACTACTGTCCTACAAAGACAAACAGCATCTACACAAACAGTCACCTGAACTACTGTCCTACAAAGACAAACAGCATCTACACAAACAACCACCTGAACTACTGTCCTACAGAGACAAACAGCCACCTGAACTACTGTCCTACAAAGACAAACAGCATCTACACAAACAGCCACCTGAACTACTGTCCTACAAAGACAAACAGCATCTACGCAAACAGCCACCTGAACTACTGTCCTACAGAAACAAACAGCATCTACACAAACAGCCACCTGAACTACTGTCCTACAAAGACAAACAGCATCTACACAAACAGCCACCTGAACTACTGTCCTACAGAGACAAACAGCCACCTGAACTACTGTCCTACAAAGACAAACAGCATCTACACAAACAGCCACCTGAACTACTGTCCTACAAAGACAATCAGCATCTACACAAACAACCACCTGAACTACTGTCCTACAGAGACAAACAGCCACCTGAACTACTGTCCTACAAAGACAAACAGCATCTACACAAACAGCCACCTGAACTACTGTCCTACAGAGACAAACAGCCACCTGAACTACTGTCCTACAAAGACAAACAGCATCTACACAAACAGCCACCTGAACTACTGTCCTACAAAGACAAACAGCCACCTGAACTACTGTCCTACAAAGACAAACAGCCACCTGAACTACTGTCCTACAAAGACAAACAGCATCTACACAAACAGCCACCTGAACTACTGTCCTACAAAGACAAACAGCATCTACACAAACCGTGAATCTGATCAAATTTGCTTTACAGTTTGTTTTCTAGTCCATGCATATCAACTATGACCACTGATCTGACCTAAGACCCCTAAAATACTGATACTGCACTCTGCCTTGGTTTGACCTTAACCAGCTGTCTGGGTGATGAAACAGCAAAGAGCAGCATCTTGAAATCTAAATGTGTTTATCCAGATTTCTTGATTTTCTGTTTGATGGAAACAGTTTGAGAGTTCAAACTACATTCCAACTGTATTTAATGGTGTTATGTAGTTGTGTTGTCATGTTGTGAATGTTGTATTGTAGTAACCAACTGTATTTAATGGTGTTATGTAGTTGTGTTGTCATGTTGTGAATGTTGTATTGTAATAATCCTCAACTGTATTTAATGGTGTTATGTAGTTGTGTTGTCATGTTTTGAATGTTGTATTGTAGTAGGCCTAACCCTCACCAATTTTTCTGGAATATATATGGAGAGAGACACCAGACAAGACACAGAGACAGCAACAGAAGAATAGGATATGATGGAGAGAGACACCAGACAAGACACGGAGACAGCAACAGAATAGGATATGATGGAGAGAGACACCAGACAAGACACAAAGACAGCAACAGAATAGTATATGATGGAGAGAGACACCAGACAAGACACAGAGACAGCAACAGAAGAATAGGACATGATGGAGAGAGACACCAGACAAGACACAGAGACAGTAACAGAAGAATAGGACATGATGGACAGAGACACCAGACAAGACACAGAGACAGCAACAGAAGAATAGGATATGATGGAGAGAGACACCAGACAAGACACAGAGACAGCAACAGAATAATAGGACATGATGGAGAGAGACACCAGAAAAGACACAGAGACAGCAACAGAAGAATAGGATATGATGGAGAGAGACACCAGACAAGACACAGAGACAGCAACAGAATAATAGGACATGATGGAGAGAGACACCAGACAAGACACAGAGACAGCAACAGAAGAATAGGATATGATGGAGAGAGACACCAGACAAGACACAGAGACAACAACAGAAGAATAGGATATGATGGAGAGAGACACCAGACAAGACACAGAGACAGCAACAGAAGAATAGGATATGATGGAGAGATACACCAGACAAGACACAGAGACAGCAACAGAAGAATAGGATATGATGGAGAGATACACCAGACAAGACACAGAGACAGCAACAGAAGAATAGGATATGATGGAGAGAGACACCAGACAAGACACAGAGACAGCAACAGAAGAATAGGATATGATGGAGAGAGACACCAGACAAGACACAGAGACAACAACAGAAGAATAGGATATGATGGAGAGAGACACCAGACAAGACACAGAGACAGCAACAGAAGAATAGGATATGATGGAGAGATACACCAGACAAGACACAGAGACAGCAACAGAAGAATAGGATATGATGGAGAGATACACCAGACAAGACACAGAGACAACAACAGAAGAATAGGATATGATGGAAAGAGACACCAGACAAGACACAGAGACAGCAACAGAAGAATAGGATATAATGGAGAGAGACACCAGACAAGACACAGAGACAGCAACAGAGGCAGAGGGGACACAATAGAATGTCACTTAAAGCTGCTATAGGGATTTTAATTACTGCACTATGTGTGTGTGTGTGTGTGTGTGTGTGTGTGTGTGTGTGTGTGTGTGTGTGTGTGTGTGTGTGTGTGTGTGTGTGTGTGTGTGTGTGTGTGTGTGTGTGTGTGTGTGTGTGTGTGTGTGTGTGTGTGTGTGTGAGAGTGCGTGTGTTTTCAGGTTAATGTGGGATTATTTCATTGGTTTGGCTCATTGGACAGGTCAGAGTCTGTTTGAAGATGTTGAGGGTATTTGGCAAAACACTGGTGTTGTATTCATGGATTTAGCTGGAAATTCCTTCCCGGACCACCGTACTGGCTATGGGCTGAGCCACCAATGTCTTCAAATCCTAGGGGAGAGAGGAGCTGCAACCCCTGGGGAGAGATGAGTTACTACCCCTGTGGAGAGAGGAGAGAGGAGCTGCTACCCCTGGGGAGAGAGGAGCTGCTACCCCTGTGGAGAGAGGAGCTGCTACCCCTGGGGAGAGAGGAGCTGCTACCCCTGAGGGGAGAGGAGCTGCAACCCCTGGGGAGAGAGGAGCTGCAACCCCTGGGGGGAGAGAGGAGCTGCTACCCCTGTGGAGAGAGGAGCTGCAACCCCTGGGGAGAGAGGAGCTGCTACCCCTGAGGGGAGAGGAGCTGCAACCCCTGGGGAGAGAGAGGAGCTGCTACCCCTGGGGAGAGAGGAGTTGCTACCCCTGGGGTGAGAGGAGCTGTTACCCCTGGGGAGAGAGGAGCTGCTACCCCTGGGGAGAGAGGAGCTGTTACCCCTGGGGAGAGAGGAGCTTCAACCCCTGGGGAGAGAGGAGCTGCTACCCCTGGGGAGAGAGGAGCTGCTACCCCTGGGGAGAGAGGAGCTGCTACCCCTGAGGGGAGAGGAGCTGCAACCCCTGGGGAGAGAGAGGAGCTGCTACCCCTGGGGAGAGAGGAGTTGCTACCCCTGGGGTGAGAGGAGCTGTTACCCCTGGGGAGAGAGGAGCTGCTACCCCTGGGGAGAGAGGAGCTGTTACCCCTGGGGAGAGAGGAGCTTCAACCCCTGGGGAGAGAGGAGCTGCTACCCCTGGGGAGAGAGAGGAGCTGCTACCCCTGGGGAGAGAGGAGTTGCTACCCCTGGGGTGAGAGGAGCTGTTACCCCTGGGGAGAGAGGAGCTGCTACCACTGGGGAGAGAGGAGCTTCAACCCCTGGGGAGAGAGAGGAGCTGCTACCCCTGGGGAGAGAGAGGAGCTGCTACCCCTGGGGAGAGAGGAGTTGCTACCCCTGGGGTGAGAGGAGCTGTTACCCCTGGGGAGAGAGGAGCTGCTACCACTGGGGAGAGAGGAGCTGTTACCCCTGGGGAGAGAGCTGCTACCCCTGGGGAGAGAGGAGATGCTACCCCTGGAGAGAGAGGAGCCTCAACCAGGAGAGACTGTGACCCTGCTCGGGAAGAGCTTGACGATTGGTGATTGTTGGGGCACGTTTGGCAGGAGCTTCAGTGATGAAAACTACTCAACTTGCTGATGTTTCACAATATGCCATGTCTCAGTCACCAGGTCTCAGTCACCAGGTCTCAGTCACCAGGTCTCAGTCACCAGGTCTCGGTCACCAGGTCTCAGTCACCAGGTCTCAACACAATATGTCATGTCTCAGTCACCAGGTCTCAACACAATATGTCATGTCTCAGTCACCAGGTCTCAACACAATATGTCATGTCTCAGTCACCAGGTCTCAGTCACCAGGTCTCAACACAATATGTCATGTCTCAGTCACCAGGTCTCAACACAATATGTCATGTCTCAGTCACCAGGTCTCAACGCAATTCAACTCTTTTGGGAGATTCTGGAGTGGCGCCTTAAACAGTGTTTTCCACCAGCCAAAAACCAAATGATGGAATTTCATCCCTCTAATAGACTTCCAGACACAAGTAGAATCTATTCCAAGGCACATTGTAAGAGCTATAAAGAGAGAGGGAGTGGGAGAGAGAACAGGCAGAACCTGATATGTAAATGAGCAGAGCACAAGGAAGTAACTTTCAACGACCGAATGATCATTCAGACTCTGTTTCTATTGAGAGATAAAAGGTAAGACGACGATTGTTATGTGTATTCATATAGTTGATGATATTGTTATGTGTATTCATGTAGTTGATGATATTGTTATGTGTATTCATATAGTTGATGATATAGTTGATGGTATTGTTATGTGTATTCATATAGTTGATGATATAGTTGATGGTATTGTTATGTGTATTCATGTAGTTGATGATATTGTTATGTGTATTCATATAGTTGATGATATTGTTATGTGTATTCATATAGTTGATGATATTGTTATGTGTATTCATATAGTTGATGATATTGTTATGTGTATTCATGTAGTTGATGATATTGTTATGTGTATTCATATAGTTGATGATATTGTTATGTGTATTCATATAGTTGATGATATTGTTATGTGTATTCATATAGTTGATGATATTGTTATGTGTATTCATATAGTTGATGATATATTTGGTGGACAGTGTTATAATAGTCCTCTTCTCCTTAAAATGTATTTGATATAAGTTAGATGCGTGGGGTGAATTCGTTCTGTGCCCATCTGTGTGCCCCAGGGTGATCGCTCCTACACTATCTAGAATCTAAAAGGGTTATTTGGCTGTCCCCATAGTAGAACCCTTTGTAGAACCCTTTTTGGTACTAGGTAGAACCCTTTTGGGTTCCATACAGAACCCTTTCCACAGAGGGTTCTACCTGGAAGCCAGAAGGGTTCTACCTGGAACCCAAAAGCGTCTCCTATGGGGACAGCCGGAGGACCCGTTTGGAACCCTTTATTCTAAGAGTGCACTGGATCATAGGTACTGTATTTAGACTTGTCTTCTCAAAACAGACAAACAGGCTTAAAACACAACAAGCAACAAACAAACATTTTCTCTTTTTTATCTACTGTTAAATATTTTCACTCAGGAAGGTACGTTGTGTGAAACAGAGACTAATAATATTGTGAAAAGCCTATCAACAAATTACACTTCCTCAAAACAGGTTGTGTGTGTTCATTAGTGCCGACCGAAAAGCAAAACGATATTCAGCTTCATTTAGCGTGACGTTCCAGCTCAGGCCTCATCCATCAGAATATACAGAACAGAACAGAACATATCTCAATGACTTGACATGTTCTGGTTGTGAATTCAGGCTACAAGGTGAGAATCCTGACACTGATACTGGGTTAACCCTATTCATACTGATACTGGGTTAACACTATTTACACGGATACTGGGTTATCACTATTGATACTGAGTTAACCCTGTTTATACTGATACTGGGTTAACCCTATTTATACTGATACTGGGTTAACACTATTTATACTGGTACTGGGTTAACACTATTTATACTGATACTGGGTTAACCCTATTCATACTGATACTGGGTTAACACTATTTATACTGATACTGGGTTAACACTATTTATACTGATACTGGGTTAACACTATTTATACTGATACTGGGTTAACCCTGTTTATACTGATACTGGGTTAACCCTATTTATACTGGTACTGGGTTAACACTATTTATACTGAAACTGGGTTAACCCTATTCATACTGATACTGGGTTAACACTATTTATACTGATACTGGGTTAACACTATTTATACTGATACTGGGTTAACACTATTTATACTGATACTGGGTTAACACTATTTATACTGATACTGGGTTAACACTATTTATACTGGTACTGGGTTAACACTATTTATACTGATACTGGGTTAACCCTATTCATACTGATACTGGGTTAACACTATTTATACTGATACTGGGTTAACACTATTTATACTGATACTGGGTTAACACTATTTATACTGATACTGGGTTAACCCTGTTTATACTGATACTGGGTTAACCCTATTTATACTGGTACTGGGTTAACACTATTTATACTGATACTGGGTTAACCCTATTCATACTGATACTGGGTTAACACTATTTATACTGATACTGGGTTAACACTATTTATACTGATACTGGGTTAACACTATTTATACTGATACTGGGTTAACACTATTTATACTGATACTGGGTTAACACTATTTATACTGGTACTGGGTTAACACTATTTATACTGATACTGGGTTAACCCTATTTATACTGGTACTGGGTTAACACTATTTATACTGATACTGGGTTAACCCTATTTATACTGATACTGGGTTATGTCACGCCCTGGCCTTGTTATTCTTTGTTTTCTTTATTATTTTAGTTAGGTCAGGGTGTGACATGGGTAATGTTTATGTTTTGTTGGTTTTGGGTGTTTATTTGGTAAAGGGGTTATGGGGTGTAGTAGATGGTTTTGTGTTGAGTGTATATGTCTAGCGTTGTCTATGTTGGTTAGTTATCTAGGAGAGTCTATGGTTACCTGAATGAGTTCCCAATTAGAGACAGCTGATTTCGGTTGTCTCTGATTGGGAGACTTATTTAGGGTAGCCATAGGCTCTCATTGGTTGTGGGTAATTGTCTATGTAAGAACGTTTGTAGCCAGTGTGTGTAAGTGCACAACGTTTGTAGCTTCACGGTCATTTTGTTGTTTTGTTAAAGTGTTTTTGTGTCGTGTTCATCTTCGTGTTATAATAAAAGAAGATGGCTTATTTTCCAACTGCTGCATTTTGGTCCATTAATCCGCCACACGATCGTGACAGGTTAACACTATTTATACTGATACTGGGTTAACCCTATTTATACTGATACTGGGTTAACCCTGTTTATACTGATACTGGGTTAACACTATTTATACTGATACTGGGTTAACCCTGTTTATACTGATACTGGGTTAACCCTATTTATACTGATACTGGGTTAACCCTGTTTATACTGATACTGGGTTAACACTATTTATACTGATACTGGGTTAACCCTATTTATACTGATACTGGGTTAACCCTATTCATACTGATACTGGGTTAACACTATTTATACTGATACTGGGTTAACCCTGTTTATACTGATACTGGGTTAACCCTGTTTATACTGATACTGGGTTAACCCTATTTATACTGATACTGGGTTAACCCTGTTTATACTGATACTGGGTTAACCCTATTTATACTGATACTGGGTTAACACTATTTATACTGATACTGGGTTAACCCTATTTATACTGATACTGGGTTAACCCTGTTTATACTGATACTGGGTTAACCCTGTTTATACTGATACTGGGTTAACCCTGTTTATACTGATACTGGGTTAACCCTGTTTATACTGATACTGGGTTAACCCTGTTTATACTGATACTGGGTTAACCCTGTTTATACTGATACTGGGTTAACCCTATTTATACTGATACTGGGTTAACCCTGTTTATACTGATACTGGGTTAACCCTATTTATACTGATACTGGGTTAACCCTATTTATACTGATACTGGGTTAACCCTGTTTATACTGATACTGGGTTAACCCTGTTTATACTGATACTGGGTTAACCCTATTTATACTGATACTGGGTTAACCCTGTTTATACTGATACTGGGTTAACCCTGTTTATACTGATACTGGGTTAACCCTGTTTATACTGATACTGGGTTAACCCTGTTTATACTGATACTGGGTTAACACTATTTATACTGATACTGGGTTAACACTATTTATACTGATACTGGGGTAACACTATTTATACTGATACTGGGTTAACCCTATTTATACTGATACTGGGTTAACCCTATTTATACTGATACTGGGTTAACACTATTCATACTGATACTGGGTTAACACTATTTATACTGATACTGGGTTAACCCTATTGCTGCGTAGGGTGTTTTACTTTTACGCCAGCGACCTGGGCTCATTGCTCTGCTGTTTGCTACAATGTTAATACCATAGGCTGCCCAACATCCATTGAACAAAGCAACACAATAATATGAGGGAAAGTATTTTAGTATAATATCAGTAAGTGTTGATTTAGAGTTGTTCTTCTGGGTTCAGAGTTGGGAGATAACCAGTCCCAGTTTAAATCACCATGACAACCATTTCATTATTTCTCCAGAGCAGCAAGGGAATCTAGAGACTCAACCTTTGTAGAATCACAATCACCTTTATTCACCAAGTATATTTACATATGTAGGATCTTCATTTGAGCCAGTTTACTAAAATATTCCTGCAGCAACAGGAAATGTGAATTATTATGTGAATTGTAATTAATGGAATTTTTTGTAGGGGTTGATACATTTTTTGTAACAGAAATTTAAGTCTGAAATTTCGAAATGGAAATTAGAAACTTCAGAAGCCTTATTAAATCTCAAATACATTACACGTTTTACATTTCCTTCATTGCAGGAAAGTTATTCTGCAGTGTGGGGTGATCAAATTAAGATCTTACATCTGTACACAATTTTCCTTGGTGAGATGGTGCTGCTAGTGATAGACAACATTTAGAGACAGAATACAGACAGAAGAGTTTACACTAAGTTTTCCTACAACATTATACACAACTAGGTAGAGTGAGCATAGAGCTATAAGAGAATGAACAGTGGATATGCACATATACAGTACAGTGGATATAGAGTTGATATACAGTACAGTGGCTATACAATACAGTGGATATACAGTTGATAAACAGTATAGTGGATATACAGTTGATATACAGTACAGTGGATATACAGTTGATATACAGTACAGTGGATATACAGTTGATATACAGTATAGTGGATATACAGTTGATATACAGTACAGTGACTGTACAGTTGATATACAGTACAGTGGATATACAGTTGATATACAGTACAGTGGATATACAGTTGATATACAGTACAGTGGATATACAGTTGATATACAGTACAGTGGATATACAGTTGATATACAGTACAATGGCTATACAGTTGATAAACAGTACAGTGGATATACAGTTGATATACAGTACAGTGAATATACAGTTGATATACAGTACAGTGGATATACAGTGGATATACAGTACAGTGACTGTACAGTTGATATACAGTACAGTGGATATACAGTACAGTGGATCTACAGTTGATATACAGTGCAGTGGCTATACAGTTGATATACAGTACAGTGGCTATACAGTTGATATACATTACAGTTGATATACATTACAGTTGATATAGAGTTGATATACATCACAGTTGATATACAGTACAGTGGCTATACAGTTGATATACAGTACAGTGGATATACAGTTGATATACAGTACAGTGGATCTACAGTTGAAATACAGTACAGTGGATATACAGTTGATATACAGTACAGTGACTATACAGTTGATATACAGTACAGTGGATATACAGTTGATAAACAGTGGATGTCCACATTTACAGTATCAGTATAAATATATCTAAGAGAGATGAACAGAGAGCTAATGCAGTATAGTTCAGTTATTTAGTGTCCAGTTCTGAGATGGCTTGATGTGGTGTGCAGTGTAGAGTGTATAGTCCTTTAGTCTCTATGGGCCAGATGGCCAGTTGGTGAGGGCCACAGCATAGTCCTTTAGTCTCTATGGGCCAGATGGCCAGTTGGTGAGGGCCACAGCATAGTCCTTTAGTCTCTATGGGCCAGATGGCCAGCTGGCGAGGGCCACAGCATAGTCCTTTATTCTCTATGGGCCAGATGGCCAGTTGGGGAGGGCCACAGCATAGTCCTTTAGTCTCTATGGGCCAGATGGCCAGTTGGTGAGGGCCACAGCATAGTCCTTTAGTCTCTATGGCCCAGATGGCCAGTTGGTGAGGGCCACAGCATAGTCCTTTAGTCTCTATGGACCAGGTGGCCAGTTGGTGAGGGCCACAGCATAGTCCTTTAGTCTCTATGGGCCAGGTGGCCAGTTGGTGAGGGCCACAGCATAGTCCTTTAGTCTCTATGGGCCAGGTGGCCAGTTGGTGAGGGCCACAGCATAGTCCTTTAGTCTCTATGGACCAGGTGGCCAGTTGGTGAGGGCCACAGCATAGTCCTTTAG